>NW_007727034.1:463387-468076 GCF_000696425.1 Galeopterus variegatus
TTAGAGGATTAAATATTAAAATGGCTTCCCAGATAGAAAAATGGCTTCCAAATTGAAAAAAGCTATTAAAAAGAAAAATATGATTTATATAATCTTCTCTTGATTTAAAGTAAATAATGCATGCTATTTTATGTTTGGTTTTTTTTTTATACAGGGTTATTTCGGGGTATTTCATAGAGTAATAGTCATTCACCTGTGTTGCTCTCTTGTGTTCCCTTGTAGGGATAGGCCACTATTGTTTATTAATTCTATCGCTTAGTGGCTATTTGGACGTTTTCAAATTTCTGCCATTATGACCAGTGCCCTTAAGAGCATTGTCTACATATCTGCACTTGAGTGTCTTATTGTCATCTGCATCTCGTCATGCCCTACGGTCACTTCTCACCGTCTGCCCGAGAACTTGACCCATGTATGATGTTCTACATCTCAGTTGATAGAAACCCCATCGTTCTAGTTTCTCCTGTGAAATAACCGGAGTCATCTTTGACTCCTCTTGTTCCATCTTGCTTCAACTTCAGCCCGTCCGGGAACTCCACAGGTCTCACCTGTGCTCGTCCTGTGCCCCGCTGCACTGTGACTCCCCAGGCTGACCCACTGCTTCTCATCTGGTTACGGCTTTCACCTCCTAACAGGTGTCCTGGCCTCTACATCTGGCCCCTATATTCTAGTCTAAGTACAACTGACGGGCTGTGGAGCTGTGAGGTGTGATCATTCCTCCATGCAAAAGCCTGAAGTGGTTCTGCAGCACTCCCAGAGTCAGAGCAAAGTCCCTCCTGTGGCCGACTGCCCCCAACGAGGTGCTGTGCGCCACCTCCCTTCCTTCCTTGTATTACTCTCCATCTCCCTCTGCTGCAGTCACGCGGGGACTGGCTGTGTCAAAGTATCCAAAGTTGCGAGGCCTGCTCCTGCCTGAGGGCCTGAGCTTTGGCTGTTTCCTTCACCTGGAACAGTACTTTTCCTCTCTATTCATTTCATTTCTTTCATGTTATGCTACATTTGCCATGATAAATTCAAATTGGGTCCCTTCTGCAAGCTTGTCATGTTCCTAATTTCAGGGGGAACTGTTTTGAAATGTTACCATTAAACAGAATGCTTGGTGTAAGGATTGTAGAAAGCATTGAATTCGGATTGGTTGTTTAGTTTGCTGATACTGAACTTTTCTTTTGTGGGAGTGGCTGATTTTGTTAGTTTCTGGCCTCAGCTGGGTGTGACACGCAATGGTTCCCTTTGGTTTCGTGTGTGTTTGTTTGTGGTTTGGTTTTTTTGGTGGCTGTCTGGTATGGGGATCTGAACCCTTGACCTTGGTGTTACAAGGCTGTGCTCCAACCAGCTGAGGTAACTGGGCAGCCCTCCATGGTCCATTTGATTCAAGAGTCACCTATGTCCAGTTTTTGTTGTTGTTTTCTATGGCAATATCTCCAAGTTGGAACTAGTTGAATTTTAAAAGAATGTGAAATTTAGCCTGATATTTTGGAAAATCATGATCAAGTGGTCCTAAATACTTAGAGTTAAAAATTCAGAAACCATATTCATAACTATATCTAAATATATTTGCTGTAGTGACTAGTACTTCTAAAAAATTTTTGTACCTGCACTCCATGCCTTTATTTGTCGTATCCTCATCTCCATCTCAGCACACTCCAAGTTGAACTCTTCATCCTTCACCACTATCCTCCTCTGTCTGTCACTTTGCACAACTCAGTTGCAAAAATTTGGGGTCCTCCTTGACATTTCTTTTCCTCTCACAAGCCACCTTCAATTTATCAGGAAATTTGGTTGTCTCTAATTTCAGATTATGTCTGGAATCCAATCTGCACCTCCCTACTGCTGCTACTGACTTCTTCTAAACCACCATCCTGGTGTCCCTGATCACAGCCACCATGTCCAGCAGCTGCCCCTCATGCCTGTTATCAGATAATAGGGAACTTGCCGAGATGCTTGGTCAGGTCATTGCTGTGCTCAGAACACTGCACTAGCCTTCAGGTCACTCAGCACCAAAGCCAAATTCTCTACCACATAGTCAGGTCCCCATGACACCTGTGCCCGCCCATTCTCGTCACTCTCCTGTCACTTCTGCTGCTGCTCCCCGTCTCACTTTGCCCCAGTTGTACCAGCCTCTGGCTGTGCTCGAGTATCCAATGCCTGCTCCTCCATCGGTCGTAAGCTCTGACTGGGCTGTGGATTGAATGTCCCCCCAAAACTCCCTGAAGCTGGACCCCATTGTAACAGTGTGAAGAGGGTGGGAAATCAGACTATGGCAGTGTTGAAAGGTTTCAGAGGTGACTGGATCAATACGACTGTGCCCTCATGAATGGATTAACCCATTTGTGGGGTAATGGGTTAATGGTCTAGCGGGCTGTCATGGGAGTGGCTTCATAAGGAGAGCAAGTGAGCACGTTGAGAGCTCTTGCCATTCTCGCCACATGGCGCCCTGCATTGTTGGGACCCTGTAGAGAGTTCCTATCCAGAAGAAGGCTCTCGCCAGATGCGTCCCCTGGACCATGGATGTCCCAGCCTCCAAAACTGTAAGAAATACATTTTGCTTCTTTAGAAATTACCCAGTTTCAGGTATTCCATTGTAAGCAACAGAAAATGGACTAATACAGGCTTTTTACACCATTTGGGATAATTTTTTTCCCTTTCTATTCTTTTCCTTTGTTTTCTCCCCTATTCCGTATTGCCATGTTCAATTTAAATTGAGCATCTTCTGACGCTTTGTCTTATTCCTAATCTAAAGGGATCTATTTTGAAATTTTTTGCTGAAATAGGGTGCTTGGTGTGCTGTAAAGAATTAACCTGACCCAGGGCTGGCTGGTTGGCTCACTCGGTAGAGCACGGTGCTGATAACACAGAGGTCAGAGGTTGGGATCCCCATACGGCCAGCCACCAAAAAAAAAAAAAAAAGAATTAACCTTATCCAAAGAATACAGGTCTCACCTTTGCCCTTGGCTCCTGGGAGAGAATTTTTATATAAATGAGCCAAAGATGGCCTCTATGTATTGGCCCCTGGGCTGTTTATTTCTTCACAGCAATCGAGACTCATTAGGTCAAAAGCCTAGCAGCACCAAACTCAAATTTTTACACATCCAACTATTTTAAAAACAGCACAAACAAGCACATTCTTAGCCATTTCAAGCCTGCCTTCTTTCCATATCCTGTGAAACCTCACCTGAGAGCTGTTGCCCATTGATAAGACAGGGCCTTGGGGTTAGTTATAAGCCCCCAAGCCCCTTTGGAGCTCTTTGACCCAGCGGCTCCCTGCCGTGCTGCTGCGTGACAGCACCTCCACACATAAGCTGCCTATGTGATCCCCCCCTCCCCAGGAGTTCCCTTGCCCACCTCCTCTTCTGAATTTTGGCCCTCTCTGGACCAGCTCCTAATGTGAGGGACTTCTCCCGCATGCAGACCTGTCAGTGTTGCCCAATAAAACCTATGTGTGCTACTGCCACCTCTTGATCATATCATTTTTGTTAATCAGCCCCCAAATTCCTCAAACCCCAACAATAATCTCTCAGCTCTTGGGATGTCCTGCCTGGTGAGAGTGTGTTTATCTGGGGATCTTGACCCACAGTAGATACTGTATGCTAGCAATGTGATTTATGGTGGGGACTTTGGGCCACTCATCAGCTCAACCCCTGAAGTCAGCACGTGGGGGTCAAGCATGTCTATGTGAGTGAGCTCCAACAAAACTAAACACAAAGGCTCAGGTGAGCTTCCCTGGTTGGCAGTAATATGTGCACATCGTCTCACATTGTTGCTGGGAGACAATAGTGCTGCCCATGACTCCACTGGGAGAGGAGAACTGAACACTTTATGATTCTCCTGGACTCTGCCCCACGCAGCTCTTGCCTTGGCTGATGTTAACCTCTATCCTTCCACTGTAATAAGCCATAACTATGAGCACAACCGCTTTCGGTCGTGTCCTTCTAGCACATTGCTGAACCGGAGAGTGGTCTCGGGGACTCACGAGCTTGCAGTTGGGGTCAGAAGGGAGGTTATCTTGGGGATTCCTCAACTTTGCACTTGGTGTAAGTGTTTGTTGATACCACTGTATTTAAATTGGCAGTTTAGCCAATTTATACTGTCCTTTTCTTTCATGGGAATAACTGATTTTTCAGCCTTCAATTGGGTGTAAGATTCAATGGCACCCTGGGGTTCAAGAGTCTCTTGTGTCGTGTTTTGTGTTACTTTTCATCCCAGTGCTTCAAGTTGGCTCTAGTTAAGTTGAAGAAAAAACAAAATCCTTATCTTGACACTTTGTAAAATAATGACAAAACTGTTTCTAATCATTTATCATTTAATATTAACTTTTTTTCCAATTCAGTATTACCTAAAATGATTATTACCTGCCTTTATGCTGCCTTATTACTAGTCTAATGTATACACATATATCTGTGTGTGCACTGTCTGTATGTAATGGAAATTTATTTTTTATTTTTTGGTAGCTGGTGGGTACAGGAATCCGAATACTTGTTGTTATCACACTGTGCTCTAACCAACTGAGCTAACCAGCCAGCCCCTACATGTAATGGACATTTCTTATGAGACTATACTAGAGGTACCCTGTACGAAGAGTAATTAGGACTGACCTAGGCAGCTTTCACTTCCTGCACAAAAAGAGGGCACTTCAGTTCTGGTGCTCCTGTACTGAGGAGTAGCATCAGAATGGCAGCATGGAAGCTGTTTCTC
>NW_007727034.1:468815-478180 GCF_000696425.1 Galeopterus variegatus
CAGAAGTATAGAAGTGGGTAACGCAGCCTCCACCATAGCTTGTGGGTTATCACTTTCTCCCGGTTTCTCAAACAGGGGGAGGAGGGCATTTCTTTTGGAGGAAGGCATTGCTTAAACTTTCATGATTTTATTTTATAGTCATGGGCAAATTCAGAAACAGTTCTGGATTTAAGTTAACTCACTTGCAAATTGGGGCTCTGCTATGGGTGGAATTGTGTCCCCCAAAGGTTCATGTATTAATCCCACCGTAACGGTGTTGAGGGTGGGAAATCCTATTATGATAATTGAAAGGTGGGCCCTTAAGAGGTGATTTCGTTGTGAGGACCATGCCCTAGTGAATGGATTGATCCATTCATGGAGTAATGGGCTGACGGTTTAATGGGTGGTTACGGGCATGGTTCTGATGGTTTATAAGGAGAGCATGTGAGCAGGTGAGCTCTCTGTTGCTCAGTGCATTCTCCATGTGACACTCTGCACAGCTGTAGAGTCACCGCCAAGAACAAGAAGGCTCCACCAGATGTGCTCCCGGGACTGTGGACTTCTCAGGCTCTGAAACTATAAGAAATAAATATTATTTCTTTATAATTTACCCAGTTTCACATATTCTGTTATAAGCCACAGAAACAGGCTAATACTCTTAACCCATCTCTCAAGGTTAGGAAGGCCCGTATTAATTACTGTTCTATGGTTCTGGTGGAAAGAGCTGTTCTGGCATCTTATAACCTCAGTGTGTGTGTGTGTGTGTGTGTGTGTGTGTGTGTGCGTGTGCGTGTGTGCGTGCGCGCTCAAACTGGTGTGTACAGTACTAAGGTTCATGAATGTGAAGGTTGTGGGGAGGTCTAATTTCTCATGCTTTATTCCTCCTGAGATCTAAATTCTCAATACCTCTTCTGTCTCAAGTGAAGGGTATAGAGGAAGAAAGAGTAGCAACTAATTTTGTGATAAATAACACAAAGTTAAAATTAACTTCTCTCCAAAAAAGTCTCCATATAGAAGATGGCCCTTCCTACAATGGCCTGGACATGTGGCCAGGTGGCCCATGTTGCATGTTGAATTTCCACAGGCCCTTGGAAACCCATGTTTGGTGAAGTTGGGAAAGCAGGAAAACCTCCCAGTCCTTCAGTCTATTCTTATTTATTAATCATCCAGGTTGGAACTTGTGGTTCATGTAGTGCCGAGTGATGTGGTGGGCATTAAGGAAAGAGATGAATTGTTTTGTCACAAGGAATTGGTGGTCATAAAATGGAAATATTTGTTTCACTTGTGTAACATTTCTCTCATTTCTCCAGTGTGTTCCGGACTATTCCAGACCCTGAAAAAAAGAGAGGAATAAGACTGGAAGGGTCACAGTAAAAATATATATAGAGGTAAGCTCAGTGTGTTGCAGATGATGTTAAAACTCCGACACAAGATAAAGAAAATGTGGAATATTATTTAGCCATCAAAGGAGCAAATCCTGCCATTTGTGACAACATGGATGAACCGATGATATTATGCTACATGAAATAAACCAGACACAGAAAGACACACACTGTGTGATCTTACCTATGTGTGTAATCTAAACGAGTCAAACTCCTAGAGGCAGGCAGTGGAATGGTGAGTGCCAGGGTCTGGGGTGGGGGGAGGGGGAGATGTTGGTCAAAGGGTAAAAACCTTTCAGTTGTAAGATGAATAAGTTCTGTACACCTAATGTACAGTACAGTGACTATAGGAAATAATCCTGTATTGTACAGTTGAAAGTTGCTAAGATATAGATCTGAAGAGTTCTCACCACCCACTTTTTTAGAAGAGGTAACTATGTGAGGTGATGGATGTGTTCACTAACTAGATGGTGGCAATCACTTCACAATGTACATGTGTATTTAATCATCACATTGTACAACTTAAATATACGCAACTTTTATTTTTCAAAAAACCCCCCCAAAAACAAAACCCTATGAGATGGGAGGAGAGAATGGACAGAGAGGAAGAGGTCTGACAACTGAGTCATAAATAAATGTCGGGAGACCACAGGATCTTGTGTGAACTTTGTATGAGTTGAGTCCAGTTCCCAGTGATGTTTCTCCCGTCCTCCTGCACACGTATGTGTTTTGTTTCAGGACTCAGTGGTCTTTGAGGATGTGGTTGTGGACTTCGCCCTGGAGGAGTGGGCCTTGCTGAGTCCTGCTCAGAGGAAACTCTACAGAAATATGATGCTGGAAACCTTCAGGAACCTAGCCTTAGTAGGAAAGGATGGCATAATTCCTTCACTTAGTTTTTTAGATAATAAATATTTCTTGCTCATCAAGCCTATTCTGAGATTTGGAATGTAGGAGAGAAATACATTGGTTAATAATACAGTTATGATCACAGCCATCCTAGGCCTAGAATCTAATAGTTTCTCTGTGACAATAAAAATCTACATATTAACCTGTTTTTCTTTCTGTCTTGTTTAAAAGACTTAAGGTTGTTTAGTGTCATCAGTGTGTGTATATATTCACGAGTCATGTTGGGGTCACGGAGAGGCTTGTTGTCTGAGACTTTGTGATGATCTCTGCGTGTATATTAAATTGCCTACCATCTGACCTTGTGTGTCATTAGCAATGAAGTCACGAACAGCTCAGCTCCTGAGTCTCTTTATTTGCTCACAGATGACTTCTTCGTAGATTTGCTTACTTTAAAATTTTTTTTCACTTTTTTGTTTCAGATGGTGAGACAAAACTTAAAACCAATGGGTCCATTTCTCAGCAGGATATATTTGGTGAAAAATTATCCAATGAACAGAAAAAAGCAAGGTTCACAAGAAATGATACCTGGGCCTCCCTTTTAGGAAAAAATTGGAAAGACTATAGCATTAAAGAGAAGCACAAAAGCAAGTGAAGACCTTTGAGGTGAGTTGGACCTAAGACGAAAAAGCAGTGTCCCAGTAGAAAGTTGTATTATTTCATGAAACTAAAAAAAAAAAGCATTAAAGAGAAGCACAAAAGCAAGTGAAGACCTTTGAGGTGAGTTGGACCTAAGACGAAGAAGCAGTGTCCCAGTAGAAAGTTGTATTATTTCATGAAACTAAAAAAAACAAACAAACTCACAAACCTAGCCCCAAATTAATTTATTCACAGAGAATCCTACCCACTATTTCTTCCCTTACTATGACTTAGACATTGAGTGTTTGAAAGATAGTTAGATTGGAGACAGTTATCAGGAAACCCCATGTACTACTATTGTTGTAGTAATGGGCTATGGTTGAACCTCCTTCCAGAAAACTTAGTGTATTCCACTTTGAAATAATTTAAACAGGGCAGAAAACCTACACTTACACAGAAAATGGTTAGTGTGTACTCCTAATACTCATTGATAAACATTAAATACTCACTAATAAGCCATTAATAACGTGCTTCCCATTTTTAGCGAAAGCAAATGGTGGTGAGACTCTGTAAAAGTGGTAAAGGTGGTGATTGTGAGGAAAGCTTAAGCCAGATTCCAAATCTTAATCGGTACAAGAAACCTACTAGAGCAAGACAGTATAAATGCAGTTAGTGTGGAAAGTCTTCACCCATTCTTCATCCCCGTAGAGGCACAAAAGAAGTCATACTGGACACAAACTACATCAGTGTGAGGAATGTGGGGAAGCCTTCAGTTGCCCTTCATACCTGAAAACTCACGTAAAAACTTACAATGGAGAGAAACTCTATGCGTGTAAGTTATGTGGGAAAAAGTTTCTTCATCCCCATTCTCTCACTGAACATATAAAGACTCACACTGGAGAAAAGCCTTATGAATGTAAGCAGTGTGGGAAAGGCTTCAGTTGTCCCAAATCCTTTAGATCACATGTGATGATGCACACTGGAGAGAAGCCCTATGAATGTAAGCAGTGTGGGAAAGCCTACTGCTGGTGCACATCCTTTCAAAGACATGTGAGAGTTCACAATGGAGAGGAACCCTAGAAATGTGAAAAATGTGGGAAGGCATTTGGCTGGCCCTCCTCCTTATACACGCATGGCAGAATGCACACTGGAAAGAAACCTATACAAGTATGCAAGGTAGGAAACCATTCGATTGGCTCTCATCCTTCCAAAAATGTAAGAATGCAAACAGGAGGGAAACTCTATAAATGTGAAAAATGTGGGAAAGTTTTTGGTTGTACTTCATCCTTACACAAACATGTGAAGGCACACACTGGAGAGAAGCCTAGATTATAAGCAATGTGAGAAAGCCTTTAACTGGCCCTCATCCTTCTAAAACTCTAAGAATGCAGACTGGAGAGAAGCCCTATAGATGTGAAAAATGGGGAAAGCTTTCAGTTGTCTCAAATCCTTTCAAGGTCATGTGAGAAGTCACACTGGCAAGAAACCCTACAAATATAAGTAGTGTGGGAGAGGATATACTAATTAGTTCATATATAATGGATCAGAAAATTCACACCAGGAGAGAAATCTTATAAAAGTTATACATATGGTATCGCACCTATCTTTTCCTCACCCTAAAAGTGGACCTCTAGAGAATGAATTTCTGGTTCTCTTGCAAATAGACATTGAGGTGAGAATTCTCTAAGTACTCTTTCATTCTAGTGCATAATTTTTGATACACAGTGGTTGGTTTTCTTAAATAAATTCAGTTAATAATTTTTCTCTTTCCATTTTGAAGCATGTTATACCCATGGAAGACTTGAAGTGTATTTTTACTATGCATTAAATACATAATTTTTATAAAGTTTTTTGGTTGTTCTGTAATTATAAAGCCATAAAACTAATGAAATGTTGGTATTTGTTGGTGTTTTCTTACTGGCTCTGTGTGTTCCTAACTGGATATTACTTACCTGTTACATACAAGGGTACTTCAGAAAGTTCATGGAAAATAGAATTAAAAGACAATATGAACCTTTCCGTGGGTTTGCTGAAGTCCTCGCATATATTCCACCTTTCTACTTCACTGAGAAAACCAACAGTGTTTAATCTTAATACTTTTCACTTACATCAGGTATGTATTCTCAGCAACTTAATTTTTTGCCAAGAGGATCCTTATTCCATTTTGCTGGCTGGTTAATAGTTGGCAGAAATCTGTTAAGTATGCAAACCTACTGAAAGAGTATGGTCTCATGTGAACTGTTATTTTTATCTGTTGCTGTTTGCTCTTTGTCCTTGTTTCTGGCTGGAATTGGACAATAGGTATGAATTAGGAAGAGAGACCTGTGATATGACAGTGATATCTACAGGTGGGGATGGTTCTGCTGCATTGTGTCATAGCAACATGGGTAAGGCTAGGAAGTTCATTTCCAAGGTTTCCTTCGCTAGATGGTTCCATGTTAGAATTCTGTAATAGCCCAACTTGCATGAAATTTGGAAGAAGCAATTATTCAGTTTATCAAGCCATGACCACACAGGGAGATAGACAAATGTGTAGGGACTGTGTGGACACCGGGGTCCAGCTTATTTTCCAGATTGCTGGCCCCACCAATCAAAAGTATCCTCAAAACATATAGTAACTGCTTGGCTTCGGTTGTGTCAGAGGTGGAGACTTCCACAGACATCTCCACCAGCTTTCCCATCATGGATGCACGCACAGTTTGGATTTTCCTGCAAGCCCTATGCTGTCCGCCAGGCCGTGGATTCAGGATGCCATGGTTGTTGATCTTATGTGATGTTCTGACTCCCTTTTCCTATACATCTTACTATCTGTCTGTAAAGTCTAACTTGTATAGCGAACACCTCATTCTCTTAACAATTCTCATGCTTCTGTGTTCCTGATTCCACTACAACACATACAATAAGGCAGCCATGAAAACACATGAGATTGTTTCCCTATGGCATCATTGAGAGGCTACGCTGACTCAGTACCTCCATGAGATAAATCAGCACATTATTGACATACTGGGTGGAATGTGGGGATTTTGTTACCCAGAGCTGAATACAATCCCTTGGTACATGTTTAATTATTACATTTGATTAAGACAAAACACCTTTTTCTGAGAAATGTCATATTAACTGTTTTCAAATAAGTTGTATACTATATAAAGGTGTCAAATGTTTCTGAGAAATAGCCTATTAACTGTGTTTTCAAATAAATTGTATATAAATGTCAATCTGTATTTTTCATTTACTGAAAGGATATACTAAAATATTAAAACTATAAATTTTCAAGTCAATGTTGTAACTTTGTGAATTGAAGCATTACACATTCTGAATCAATATTTCCAGGAACATTCAGGTTTAAGCATTTTTCTCTCTAGTAAATTTATCTTATATTGTTCCAAGTTGATCAAATAACTTCAGTCATTCATAATAGTAAAAACTTAAAAATTGGTTTTACCAATTTAATTAAGTACTGCATATGGCTAGTAAAAGATATAAAAACATCCTAATAGAACAAGTTTAAATTTTATTGGATAGTACCAAGGCAGAATGAAGTAGCACATGAGCCATGACAAGAGCGATCATGGAGAATGCAGGAGGAAGGACAGGGCTCAGGAGGTGAGGATGTCATCATTCATTCATTTATACTTATGTCATCTTGTGCGTCTTACACACTAGTTCCAGAACTTCTCATGAGTGTTAGTAAATAGTGGGTAGTGATCCAGAAATCGTCCTCCACTCATGGAGTTAACAGTAATTAGTTTCCATAAAAATGAAATTATAGTCATGGTTTGGCCTCTTTTTTGTAAAAGTGAAAAATCTCAGGGCCTGTCCTACGTATTTATGAGATTGGACACTGGTGTCTAGGACTGGATGCTTTTTACACTGATTCGGGCCACAGCATGGTGTTTGTGATGAACGTCCTTGTCAAATTTAATTTCAAGTTGTCTTATATATTTGGCATTTTCATTCTGCTACTCATACACATGGACAAAATTTGTTCTGCAGAAAACTAGAGTTTTCACAGTTTGAGGAAGGGTCTGTACAGCTCTAGCCCAAGTGAGTCTTCTCCTGAGACGAGAGTGTTGTCTGCACAAGCCCACTCTGATTTCCTGGCAGAAGCAAGTGGAAGGAAGAGCTGTGGACAGTGGAAAGGGAACTAGGGGAGGAATGACTGAAGGGAGCTGCAGACAGTGTTATTACTCTGAGTAATATACCAATTAGGGAAAATTCAATTTTCAAAAATTAAAAAAATGCTTTTTAATTGTTCAAGTGTAAACTTTTGTTTTAGTGATCCACAAACCCCCAAATGCCCATTTTGCTTTTCACAGGTATTGCTTCCATATGCTTAGACTTCCAGCACATTTTAGAAAATAAAAATATATAAAAAGCTTTGTGTTTAATTAAAGGACAACTGAAATCCAGTCTTTGCCCATTTTTCCATGTTAACTTTGGCTTTCATAGCACTGTAGACATTGGTGTCACTTCATAATCCATCACCTCATTTGATCACCCCTCCCCAGCATCCTGCTCATTGTACAAATGACAGAAGTTAAGCACAGGGGCAGAGTCCTGTTTAAGCTTACACACCCCATGATAATAATGAAATATCTCCATGTTCAAGGCCTAATGTATGCTACCATATGTATTGAGCACTGTGGAAATTTTACAATCTCAAGACAACTTGGACAAATATAATTATACAATTTTCCAAATGGTCATCAAATTTTAAACATGGTACTCAAAAGTCTACATTTATATGACATTCTGGAAATAGCAAAAGTATGGGAATCTAGAACAGGTCAGGCATTAAGAGCAGGGGAAGGCTTATCTATAAAAGAGCACTAGGCATTCCTCTGGGAGGTGATGGAGTGTTTTGTATATTGATTATGGTGGCTTCAGCTTCTGGGTGGTTCCTCAGAAAACGCCTGCCTGGGATGTTGCAGCTTGAGAAGCTGCCACTTTCCCTGACAGCATGCACTTAGTTACAGGAAAAGAAAAGCTTCATGAGAGTAACACATATTTTGTAAGTGGAGGAATGTGTGTCTAACCCCTCATTCCGCTATGGACAGTTGATTCTGTTTGAGAATTTTAGTGTCCCTTTTTAGCCACAGGGAGCCCATTTTCTCCATCTATTAGGGTACATTTTAACAAGAGTGAAAAGACCACCAGCAGAACAAAAGAAGAAACTTGCAATACATATACAAGGGACTTCAAAAAAGTTCATGGAAAAATGGAATTAAAAGTCAAAATAAAAAATATAAACTGTATTTTTTGACACAAGCACCATCAAGTTCAAGACACTTGAAAGCAGTGATTCCAGGCACCTGGTCCATCCCTAAAGAACTTCCCAGGGTCCTGGGAAGGTAAGGATCAGAATTCTACCTAGGAGACCCCTCATAGAGAACTTTACTTTCCAGATCCACAGTATTTCCAGAGCTCAGACCCCGGAACCTGGGGGCACAGATGCCTTCTCACATCTTTCTGGGCATGTGTCTGAGGTGACGGCAGACGTGGCTCTGCAGGTTGTGTTCTGTGTCACACTGGGTTCCAAAAAAGGCCTGATGACTTGAGATCATTCCTTCCTGTATCTAGCACTGTCTGCAAGGTTGCCAAGGAGGTGGAAAGAATTGGTATACCTTAGCTAAAAATTAAGGTTCAGGTGAGTTTAAATTTCCTCTTAGTTCACATAGTGTGTTTTCTGTTATTTATGAATATGCATAACAGTACAATTCAGTCTTTTTAGAGTAATTCCGTGAGTTTTCACAAGTGCGTACAGTGGTACCACAATCATGAAAGACTAGTTCATCACCCCAAATCATCACTCTAGGGCTGCTCGTTTGTGGTCAAGTCTTCCCCCACCCTTAGGCCTTTATCTGTTCTAGATGCCCAAAGTTTAGCTTTTTCCAAAGTACCATATAAATGGAATCAGACACTGTGTAAGCATTTTGAGTCAGATTTATAATATTTGATGTCTTATTTGTAAGATTGGGTAATTATACTTGCCTTTCAGTGAATTTTAAATTTCTGAGCTTTCAGTTTCCACAGTTTGAAGTTTCTACAGTGGCAGTGTAGGTCATAAAGCACATTGTCTTCAAAACTGACATCCTGCTATTGTTATTCGTTCCATGAGCTTATGCAAGACTGTGCTCTCTGTGCTTAACTTTCTGTGGAGGTTAGTAGAAATGGGGAGGGGAGGAGCAAATGAAATAATGAATATCAAATTACACTGAAATATTTGCAGTGTTATAAAAATGTTAATACTGGAAAAAATGGACACAAAGCTGGCTTCCTTTACTGTTTAATTAAGCAACAAGATACCACATTTTTCCTCTGCCATAACCTGTACTGGAAGACTGAGCATGTGGAAGTCACACCTGTGAAGAGCAAAGGTGCTCCTTTTGGGCTTCCTGCATCACTAAACAAGAATCTTCCATCTCCTTCTATGAAAGGGTATTAAAATGTTCCATGTTTGGGCCGGCCCGGTGGTGCACTGGATAGTGCGCCGCTTGGGAAGCGCGGCGGCGCTCCCGCCCG
>NW_007727034.1:479156-482106 GCF_000696425.1 Galeopterus variegatus
GGAGCAACACCGAGGGATGCGATACCGTTGCCGGTCCCCGGTCCGGTACGGGGGCAACACTGAGGGTTGCGATCCATTGCCGGACACGGAAAAAGACAAAAGACAAAAAAAAAAAAAAAATGTTCCATGTTTGAGAATGCCAACTACCCTTCCTTTGATGCTAAGTTGGGATGGTCCTCAAAAGGACACAGTGTCTGCAGCTGACCTTCACTGTTTTAGAACTCCCCTCGCCATCCACAGCTTTTCTTGCATCTGCCACATCACCAAGAGCTTGCACAGACACTGTTCTGCTTGTAGAGAAGGCACACGCTGGAGTAAGAGTGATAATATCTCTTTTCCAAACTAGGGGCAAACCTATGGTTTTCTAGGATACAAATTCTGTCAGACTATACCAGCGGCAAAATAATAATGCCACCTATTTAATGCAATCTACAGTTCATTCAAAAGGACTATAAACAGCCACGCTCTGTGGCCCAAATAAATAGTGGGACTCTGGTGACAGAAATCCTTTCCAATTCATAAATACTTATTACATGACCTAAAGCTTTTGGCCATTGTAAAAACAAATCTGAACTATGAGGATGTTGTTTTTATGGAGCATCATTATTCTGTTAGGTCCATGAACGCAGGATTGAGTATTGCCCCCACACAGCCCTGAGCAGTCCCTGTAAGTGTTTACTCAGGATATACTAGATGGTGGAAATACAAACAAATGAACACGTCCTCATTCTCTGATGCCCCTACCCTCTGTAGGAAAAACACAAACCATACCCCCTGCTTTCCCTATTACCCCCGTTGTTGTGGATTATTTTCCTTGAAGACCCATATCTTTTATATCAAATCTCTACTTTTTACATTAAAATCTTTACTTTTTTTCTTTTACATCTATTTTCCCACAAAAGTAAATGCACCAGAACTTCATGGACTTGTTACTGCTGCTACATTGAGATCCTGTCATGCTTTAATTAGTCTTATGCCTAATTTTTAGTTTTGACGTCACAATGCCTGGTATATGAGAGAGGTTCAAACATTCACAAGTAAAGAGCATGGTCTTTGAGCTATAAGACTGACTTTGAATCCTGATCCTGTCTTATTACTTGCTAGCTTTGTAATCTGCAGGCCTCAGTTAACTCACAAAAAGGAGATGATAAACATATCTATATTAGTTTTGGAGTATTAACTGAATTTATGTCTGTTACTTCAATTAATTTATAGGAAACAATTAAAATGGTGCCAGGTTTATAGAAAGCAATATTCAATTGTTTACACAGTGAGAAAGAAAAACCAGTGCTTGAGAACTGGGACTTGTCCTGGCATCCACTCCTGGGCTGAGGTGTTCTGTTGAACAGAAACAATTGTACAAAACACTAACATCAGACAGGGCCACTGGGTGATCAAGACAGAGCAAGGCAAAAGCCAGAGTGCAGGACAGTACTCCCCCCCACTCCACCCCCTTCTGGCTTGTAGTTCTCAAAACTTGCTAGAGTGTGCTGGGAATGTAACATCCTGAGGTAAGGAGGGAGCCAGCTGGAACAGCCCAGGCTCTGCTCCACCCCCCAGTGGAGGGCGTCCTCCACAATTTAGCCCAGTGTGTCCAGGCTAAATTGCCTCTCAGGTGTGTCCATTGCCTCTCAGGTATATAACCCAGGGCAGGCTGCCTTTTGGAGTCCATCATTGGCAGTGCTAGTGGGGTACATGTAGTCAATACTCCCCCTGACCCAGGCAGCTTTCTGAGCCTTGGGGGATTCGCTCACAATAGATCCTAAGCTTCTGTTGTCCCTTGCTGCCTACCTGTAAGTAATAAACCTGCTCTGTGCAACTTGTGCATATGGGTGTTCTGTCTCCATGGATTCAGACAAGTTGGTGACCAGGGCACAGTGAACCTGTTTCACAAAGAGCTCTATGTAGTTATGTCATTACACAGAATAAGAAGAGAATTATGCAAACCACAAAATGATGAAACATTCCCCTACCCTCACTAATAAAACTGACTTCTGCTGCTTTACAAGTCAGTTTTAGCCCAAGTCCATTCTTCCTGCCTTCTAGACAATAACTATTAAAATTCTCAATCATACAATTACATTCACTTCCTGTATCAGAAGTTCACAAGAGCACCCTCAGGCTCGATGATTCACTAGAAGGACTGACAGGATTATCAAGAGCCATTATACTCATGCTTATGGTGAGAGGATATAGATTACAATCAGCAGTGGGGAAAGGCACACTCAGGGTGAAGTTCAGGAGAAACCAGGAACAAGCTTCCAGTTGTCCTGTCTCAGTGGAGTCACATGAATGGCACTCCCGGCAATGATGAGTGACAACCCTTGCAATGTTCCCTACCATACAAGCTCATCTGAGGCTAAGTACCTGAGGTTTTATTGGAGGTCAGTCATGTAGCCACGTAGCACCCACATGACTTTATCTAACCTACACAGCATTATCTATGGCCTCAGGGATACAGAAACAGGTATTCACCCTAAGTCACTGCTAGGAAAACCTATCTGGTGAAGGTGTGGCTGTCAACCAGGAGCTGGTCAATGACCAGTGCTTTCTGTGGAAAGTACAGGGCTTGAGCAACCAAAGCCTTTGACCTAGTGCTTTACTCCACACCTTCTGACAGCATCCACCCAGGGCAAAGTCTGATCCTTGACGCCTCCCCCAAATCAATAGAAACCCAGTACCAGTGAGTCCTCTCTAATATGCTGTCTCTGAGACGTCCCATCATTCCTCGTGCTTGTGGTTGTGCCACTGAAATAAGTCAACAAACCCAACTTTGTTCAGTTATGGGTGTTTCTCATAGGTTTTGGCTGGTGGGCATTGACATAAGTAATGTTAGCTTTTCTTATGAATGAATAACTCATTTTAATGAGAAAATTAGCATTATAAGAATTAAAAAATTCACATAAAAATTCTTTTTTTTTTCTTCCTTTTTGTCTTTTTTCGTGTCCGG
>NW_007727034.1:483306-484232 GCF_000696425.1 Galeopterus variegatus
TGCAATCAGGAAACAAAGCCTTACTATGTGTTTTCTGATACCATAATTGTAACTTTCAAGGTGGAGTCAGGAACCCAAGGCCACTAGACACATTGCAGGAAGAAGATATTTACTACAGAAATTAGACCAAATGCAAACATGGTAAGAACTGGAGAAAAGGGGAGTCAGAGCATCAGAGAAGGTCACCAACCACACAGGTAAAAATTAGTGGCCTGTGTGGACACTGTGGATGGATAAGCATGGAAGTGGATCAACTGACCAGGGAAGCTACTGGACATGACCGTGGGATACACCAACACTGGGGAGTGGAAGCCAGATACAGGTATGTGCTGCATAACCATGTTTTGGTCAATGATGAACCGCATATACCATGGCAGTCCCATAAGATTATAATGGAGCTGAAAAATTCCTATTGCCTCGTTACATCATAGCATGATTACTTTATTTTTTAATAAATTTAGTGTAGCCTAAGTGTACAGTGTTTACAAAGACAACAGCAGTGCACAGTAATGTCCTTGGCCTTCACGTTCACTCACTCACTCACCAAGCAACTTCCAGTCCTGCAAGCTCCACTCATGGTAAGTCCCCTACACAGGTGTACCACTTTTTATCTTTTATATCATATTTTTACTGTACCTTTTCTATGTTTAGGTATTTTTACATACACAAATACTTATCATTGTGCTACAGTTACCTACAGTATTCAGTACAGTAACATGTTGTACGGGTTTGTAGCCTAAGAGCCATAGGCTATTCCATATAGTGTAGGTGTGTAGTAAGTAGGCTTTACCATCTAGGTTTGTGTGAGTACACTCTGACATTTGCATAATGACAAAACCTAATGATGCATCCGTCAGAACATATCCCTGCTGTTAAGTGACACAGGACTGCACCTTGTGTTTGGTTTGTTGACACTTTTTCAGCAG
>NW_007727034.1:484316-484720 GCF_000696425.1 Galeopterus variegatus
GGGCAGCTGGCTGGCGTGGTGATCTGAACCCTTGACCTTGGTATTACAATACCACACTCCAACCAACTGAGCTAACTGGCCAGCCCCTTAGGTCTCCTTTTAACTGAAAACCTTGTGTCCAATTCCTACCCAGGAACTAAAATGAACAGAAAAGGGTAAAACAGGAAAATATGTTTGCTGAGTTGTCCTCACCCAACAACCTGCCACTGAGCAATTCCTGTCAGGACAATGAGATGTTATGCTAGAAAAACACACTCAATATACATCTTTAACACTAAAGACTAAGAGTCTCCAAAATATTGCTTTTCTTAGAAAGGAGGAAAGAGAGGATGGATATCAGGTATATAAATTCCAGTATCTGTGACATTAGGACAATAAATAAAGTCCGAATGATTCCAAAGTAT
>NW_007727034.1:485418-489496 GCF_000696425.1 Galeopterus variegatus
TATAAATTCCAGTATCTGTGACATTAGGACAATAAATAAAGTCCGAATGATTCCAAAGTATCATTATCATAATAGCCACATGTTTGGAACATAATGAAAATTAGAAATAAATAAAACCATCTAAGATTCCAACAGTTACATATTAAAAACACACTTCCAAAAGACCTATGGGTCCAAAAGACTTCATAGTATAAATAAATTTTTGTTCAAGCAATTCATGATTTAAACTCTATATACCAAAAGTTATAGAATTTGGCTGGCTGTGTATGTGGTGAGAAAAATGGTGGCTGCCCCCAAGAGATATGTCCACCCAAAACCTGTGAGCACAACCTAATAAGGTAAAGAGTCTTTGCAGATGTAATTAAGGATCTCAAGATGAGATCGTCATGGGCTAGGGATGGCCCCGGATCCAATGACTTATAAGAGAAAAGAATAAAACGCAGAGGAAAAGGTGACTGGAAGATGGAAGCAGAGATGGGAGTTACGCACCTACAAACTGAGGGACTGTGGGCAGCCACCAGAAGCTTGGAGAGATCAGATTCTCCCTCAGAATCTCCAAGAGAAACTGACCTAATGGAAGATGGAAGCAGAGATGGGAGTTACGCACCTACAAACTGAGGGACTGTGGGCAGCCACTAGAAGCTTGGAGAGATCAGATTCTCCCTCAGAATCTCCAAGAGAAACTGACCTAAAAAAATCTTGATTTTGGAATCTAATCTCCAAAACTATGAGATAATAAATCTGTTTTATTAAGCAACCAACATTGTGGCAATTTGTTATAGCAATCCCTGCAAAGTAATACCTAAAGGAATGTTCATCCCCTAAATGTTTTTCTCAGAAAAAACTGGCTATGGTAGAGGTCTATTTTAAGCATAAGGCACTAATAAAGCCAACACTATATTCTGGATTTTGATAAACATTTCTAATGGTGTGAAGTTTGTTGTGTACAGTAAACAATCTGCTGAGAGCTTTCCCACATTACTTACTGACAGTTTCTCTCCTATGTGAGTTCTCAGGTCCTTTTTTTAAGGAGAGCAGACTACTGAAGGTTTTTCCACACTGCTTACATTTAGAGAGTTTCTCTACAGTGTGAATTCTCACATGTCTGTGTAAGGATGAGAGTCTCCTGAAGGCTGTACTACATTCCTGACATGCATGGAATCTCTCTCTACTGTGAGTTCTCAAATGTCCTTGAAAAGATGAAAACCACCTGAAGGCTTTCCCACAATGCTTACATGTATAGGGTTTCTCTCCAGTGTGAGTTTTCATATGTGTTCTGAAGGATGGAGGACTACTGAAGGCTTTTCTGCATTCATTACATGTATAGGGTTTCTCCCCAGTGTGAGTTAGCATGTGTCCCTTACAGGATGAGGGAGCACTGAAGGATTTCTCACATTGTTTACATTCATAAGGCTTTTCTCCAGAGTGTGTTCTCATGTGAATCCTAAGGTCTGAGGGCCACCTGTAAGCTTTCCCACATCCCACACATTTGTAGGCTTTCTCTCCAGTATGCACTCTTGCATGGATGATCAGGTAAAAAGAATGAAGAAAAGCTTTTCCCACTTTCCTTACATTCATAGGCTTTCTCTGCACTGTGGACGTTCATGTGTTTTCTCAGTGAAGAGGGAGAAGAGAAGGATATTTCACATTCTTTACAAGCATGAGTTTTCTCGACAGTATGAGTTTCTCTATGAGCCCAAAGGTTTGAGGGAGATCTGAAGGTTTTTCCATTTTTTCCACAGCCATATGGTGTTTGTCCAATGTGAATTCTTATATGCACTCTAAGTTTGGAAAAGTATTTAAAAGCTTTTCCACATTCTTTACATGCATAAGGTCTCCCTTCAGTGTGAGCTCTTATGTGGGCCCTAAAGGAGGAGTAACACATAAAAGTTCTCCCACATGCCTTACACTGACAGGGCTTTTGTCTGTGTTGAGGTGATGCTGTGTGACTCTTTAGGGATAAAGTATCCATGGTGGCTTTTTCAAACTTATTGTTTCCACAGGATTTTACTCCAGTAAAAAGTCTCTCATGTACATTAAGTTTTGGAATCTGGTTGAGGATTGCTCCAGGGTGATTACTTTCATTATTTTCTGAGGACATCTCCACCACATGACTTCTGTAAAAGTAGGAATCATATTATCAATAATTTATTTGTTAATAATTCATTGACAGTTTTTAATGACTAATATGATTACATTGTCACCATTTTCAGTGAATGTATTTTTTTTAACCTCTTTGAATTGTTTCAAAGTGAAATGAGTTGAATGCTGTTAACAGAAGGCTCAACCACAGGTGTCATTTCCAGTCTTTTTTATATATGGGTTTTTTTCCTTGACAATTGTTTACAACTGAACTGTTTCTCAATCAACATCTGTATCACTTGTATAAAACTATCTCGTGAAATTTTTCTGTGAATGCTTAATATCTGACATATTTACATACATACACACAATTATGGCACTCTAATACTCTCCTGAGACACTGTTTTCCCTTCTGTAAACGTCAGTCACCTCAAATGTGTCCCCTGGTTCTTGGGTTAATCTTCAGTGCCATGGCATTTTCCCAGTCTTCTCTTAAAATGGAGAACCAGGAATCGTTTTTTTCTGAATCATACTATATTCTGTTTACTTTGTATTTCTTTTCCAAATACATACTATAGAGGATTTGACCCATTAATTTTAAGTTGAGTGTTATAACATTAAACAAATGGTAACAAAATTTACTTTCTTTGGAAAGAACTGGTAGGATGAAAGCAAGAAAATAAGTAGACAGCACGTACATTTATTTTCAAATAGTGATCCAAAATTAAACAAATTTTATGAGGAAGAATGCACGCTCCAGGAACAGACGACTCTGAGGAGTTTTAGGTGTTTCAGGGCTCCAAAAATAATAAGGACAAGAAGTGAAAATGGTGGACAATGAACTGGAAATACTTCCAAGAAGACTGAGACTAGTGGTGACATAAATAAATGCCTTTTTATCAGGAAAGCAACATGGAATGGAAGTGAACAAAGGCACATGCCCGAATCCTAACTTTATACAGAAGGTCTTCCACGCAGGACAAGGACATTTTGAGAGGATGGATGAAAAGTCAAACAAGGAAGCCAAGGGATCTGCCAAACTCAACATCTTCAGTGAGAAGATTCACTTATCTTGCTCATTAATATTTCCAAATAGTTCCAAATGTAATGATCTTCAACGACAGCTGTTTCTCTAAGGCACAGAGCAATAACCCTTCAGGAGGCCAAAAGCATCTAAGAGAGGAAGTACTAGGTTCAGTACATCCAAGAGAAAGCTCTTAGGTGACATGCTCCATAAGCAAGGTAACCATGTCTGCCTTACTTACCAGTAAGTGCGCATTGTTCAGCCCAAATTTTGAGACAAGCTCAATAGCTAGGGAGTACTTGTACTCTATCTAAATGAGTAAGTGAAGGAATGATGTCGTCCTTACCTATCGAAGCCAGGTTCCTGAAGGTTTCCAGCATCACATCTTTATAGAGCTTCCTCTGCACATGATTCAGCAAAGCCCACTCCTCTGAGGAGAAGTCCACAGCCACATCCTCAAAGACCACTGGGTCCTAAAACATCCAATGAATTCCCCTTTAACAAGGAACCATTCTCCACCAGGGTGTGTATGAGAGAGGATGAGGTTGACAGCACTGGGGACACAATTCGCAGCAAGTTCACACACAGGGCTGTGGTCTGCCATCTGCTTTAGGTCTATGCCATCCTATTGTTTCCCCTCTGTTTTAGCACTCAATTCTGCAGTGATTTCATCCTGCCTCAGAGATTTAACAGTATGTCTAGTAAACTCATCTCTTTGCAGTTTGACTGTGACTACTACTACTCTTCCACACTTCCTCTCCATCTGAAGGGTCCACAACAGTCCACAGTACACCACTGAAATGAAAGAAATGCTGGAGAAACGAAACATTATTTCCTCTTTAACAACATCAATTCCTTGTGGTAAAAATGATTTCATCTCCTTCTTCACTGTCCACTATAGCTCTCAGCACGACATGCAGCAAGGGTCAGACCTGAATAAGGTTTTAATGAATGAAAACACACTGAGGCCTG
>NW_007727034.1:489784-491221 GCF_000696425.1 Galeopterus variegatus
AGGAATGATGTCGTCCTTACCTATCGAAGCCAGGTTCCTGAAGGTTTCCAGCATCACATCTCTATAGAGCTTCCTCTGCACATGATTCAGCAAAGCCCACTCCTCTGAGGAGAAGTCCACAGCCACATCCTCAAAGACCACTGAGTCCTAAAACATCCAATGAATTCCCCTTTAACAAGGAACCATTCTCCACCAGGGTGTGTATGAGAGAGGATGAGGTTGACAGCACTGGGGACACAATTTGCAGCAAGTTCACACACAGGGCCGTGGTCTGCCATCTGCTCTAGGGCTATGCCATCCTATTGTTTCCCCTGTTTTAGCACTCAATTCTGCAGTGATTTCATCCTGCCTCAGAGATTTAACAGTATGTCTAGTAAACTCATCTCTTTGCAGTTTGACTGTGACTACTACTACTCTTCCACACTTCCTCTCCATCTGAAGGGTCCACAACAGTCCACAGTACACCACTGAAATGAAAGAAATGCTGGAGAAACGAAACATTATTTCCTCTTTAACAACATCAATTCCTTGTGGTAAAAATGATTTCATCTCCTTCTTCACTGTCCACTATAGCTCTCAGCATGACATGCAGCAAGGGTCAGACCTGAATAAGGTTTTAATGAATGAAAACACACTGAGGCCTGGGATCATTTCCTTCTTTACCCTCAATGAACAATTTGTTTCTCAGAGGCCTGACTATGCCCAACCTTCAACACAAGCCCTGAGATAGATGTATGTCCTTGAAGAACCCCAATCTTTTATAAACTGACAGGTCCAACTGGTAGAATAAGAATATTCTTTATGAGAAGCATTAATATTTGTATCAAATTATTTGTATCGAATTTTTCAATAAATCAACAGCAACTCCATTTTCTCTACATCTTCTTCCAGGAGACAGGCACTGTATTGAAAAGTTGGGCTCAGGCAGGAAGGGAAGCATAAGGATTCAGACCTCATTACAATCCCATGTTCATGGGCCTGGGTGTGGTTAACCACCAATCATGGGTGATGACTCCCTCACCGCACAGAGAGCCAGTGGTCATGAGAGGCCAGAATAGCCCTGTTTTCTCCAGAAAGAGTGCTCCTTCCTGCCTGGGAAGCAGAGGTTATGAGTCTATGTAGAATTAAATTAATTAAAGTTCTGTAGGATCCCAGAAAGCCTGGCCTCTGAGAAAGTGCATCATGGCCTTGGCTTCCGCATGCAGGGGTGGGAATACAGGCTGCCACACTGCAATACAGCTGCTGCCATTTGCCTGTATGATAAACAGCAGCAGAGCAAAGGTGCTCCAGAATGGGAACTGTCTTCTTGTGAGGTTGGTGAGTGAAGTCAGTTGTCTGTGGCATCCCTAATTACTCTTGGTACACTGGTATCTAGTGTTGTCTAAACACCGCCTTCTGTAAGTAAGAAAGTGAGCAAGTGAGTAAGTAAGTAAGTAA
>NW_007727034.1:491248-493493 GCF_000696425.1 Galeopterus variegatus
GTTGTCTAAACACCGCCTTCTGTAAGTAAGAAAGTGAGCAAGTGAGTAAGTAAGTAAGTAAATAAATAAATAAACCCAATCCCATAAGTGCTGGAATGGGCGAGTGCACTGGATGGCCCCAAACACCAGTATGTATGAAATACACTGCAGCAAAGAATCAAGAGAAGAAATCATTCACTAACTCCACTACTATCTATGCAGAGAGTTCAAAAGAGGGAACAGTAAACAATGTACAGCTTAGGCATGGCAAAGAGATGGCTGTGGACCTACCTAGAAATTCTCTGCTTCTGCTCTCCTGAGGAGTACCCAGCCTGCAGATGGAGACAACAAACACGGTGGGCAGAGCTAAGAAGATCTCACAGCAACGAAGCCAGAGACCTGACCAAACCTTACCCAAGACCACAGGACTCCTAGACTTTTCTAGAGTCTAGAATGAGCAGTTACCTTCACTGTATTGGGTTCAGTTACTTGCCACCAAATGTTAACTGTTTTAGTAACTATGCACTATTTTCCAAACCAAAAAGTGGGAATGCAGGGTCTTACAGGTTCACGGACGCTAAATAGACAATGTGACAGATTATTTGAAATTGGAACCAACCTCCAAAAAATTGGGAAAAATGGTGACTCGTTGCAATACTGATTTTTGGCTCCTTATAAGAGCAAAGTCCAACTATTTTTTTTTTTAAATTGAAAATCTTGGAGCACTGAGTCTAACTTCTTTTTCTGGAAAAGCTGTAACAGTAGTAAAAGAAAATAGGATTCAATACGAATAAGTAAGAGGAATAAGCTACAAGACATAAACACAAAAGTCAGGACAGAGGTCACCTTGGGGGCAGGAGGGAGATGAGATCAGGGAGGGCACCAGGGGAGACTCTAAAAACTTCCATGGCCTATTTGCTGATCTGGGTGGTAAATCCCAGAACGTGTACTTGTATGTGTCATCATTACTTAAACTGAATATAAAACTTCTTTTGCAAGTAAGATAGTGTATTTCAAATATTAAATCATGAATTAAGCTTGCAAAGAACATAATTTACATATCTTTATTTTATCATTTAAGGAAAACTTGTCACACAGTGGTATCTTATTGACCTTAATAAAAACTGAGGAGGTCATGTGCTGATAGAAGAGGAGCTGAAAGACTTGTTGATGGCTGAACAACAAAGTGTACTGCAGGGTATCAGCCCTGGTACCTCTGGGANTTTTTTTGCCAAAAAAAAAAAAAAAAAAAAAAAATGCAGGTTGTTTTTGCAAACGTAACTATTGTAATTATTTAATACATATTGGGTTTATTGTTTAGAGACTGAATTCAGCTGTGAATAAAAGAAAACTACTACAGTCTGCTTCATATATCTACAAGGTGCCTATTTCTTACATGGAAGTTTTCAGAAAAAAAAAAATACAGGGTAAGTGCAATGACTCAACATTGCAATCAGGAAACAAAGCCTTACTATGTGTTTTCTGATACCATAATTGTAACTTTCAAGGNGTTGTCTAAACACCGCCTTCTGTAAGTAAGAAAGTGAGCAAGTGAGTAAGTAAGTAAGTAAGTAAATAAATAAATAAACCCAATCCCATGAGTGCTGGAATGGGCGAGTGCACTGGATGGCCCCAAACACCAGTATGTATGAAATACACCGCAGCAAAGAATCAAGAGAAGAAATCATTCACTAACTCCACTACTATCTATGCAGAGAGTTCAAAAGAGGGAACAGTAAACAACGTACAGCTTAGGCATGGCAAAGAGATGGCTGTGGACCTACCTAGAAATTCTCTGCTTCGGCTCTCCTGAGGAGTACCCAGCCTGCAGATGGAGACAACAAACACGGTGGGCAGAGCTAAGAAGATCTCATAGCAACGAAGCCAGAGACCTGACCAAACCTTACCCCAAGACCACAGGACTCCTAGACTTTTCTAGAGTCTAGAATGAGCAAGTCTAGAATGAGCCATTTACCTTCACTGTATTGGGTTCAGTTACTTGCCACCAAATGTTAACTGTTTTAGTAACTATGCACTATTTTCCAAACCAAAAAGTGGGAATGCAGGGTCTTACAGGTTCATGGACGCTAAATAGACAATGTGACAGATTATTTGAAATTGGAACCAACCTCTAAAAAATTGGGAAAAATGGTGACTCGTTGCAATACTGATTTTTGGCTCCTTATAAGAGCAAAGTCCAACTATTTTTTTTTTTTAAATTGAAAATCTTGGAGCACTGAGTCTAACTTCTTTTTCTGGAAAAGCT
>NW_007727035.1:0-12700 GCF_000696425.1 Galeopterus variegatus
TTTTTCCAAAGCCATGGAAAGCACAGGTAGGAAGCACAAGGGAGTTAACACCTAGGGTAACACTCATCCTGTAGGAGATACTAGTTGGGAGAGAAGTATCCTAGTCTCTTGCCCTCTGGAGGGATGATTCTGAGGAGCATATTCTACATAGTTCCACAGAGGGTACCCCAGCAGGATTGAGTCCCAGTGTCCACCATGGTAACCAACTCAGTAACCCACCTCTTACTTATTTTCTGTTATTATCTGTCTTGCTCGCCCCACACCATTAGTATAGGTTTCTGGGTTCAACTCCCAATACATACTTGCAACTAAATTTATGCTTCGGTCTCTGCTTTCTGGGGAATCCAAATTAATATATACCACAATGTCAAGGATAGATGTGTTAAAGGTTTTTGATTTGTTTTGTTTTGTTTTTAAGATAAAGTCAAGACTCTCATATAAATAGAAAATGAACACATTAAAGATTTAATTTATTAATTAATGAGGAAACCAGTAAGATGTTACAACTGGTTCAAAGGAGAATTCAAAAATAACCCAATGAGGATTACTGAAATAAATTTACAAATATCGTAGATGTAAAACTGGCTTCTTTTGGGAGAAAAATAGAGGTTAATTCTTTCTTCACCAAGTAGAATTCATTTGCATGTATATGGACTGTATCCATTTGTATCGCTACCNGATGGTGGGACAGCAACATGCATTCAGCAGAAACCATACTTTGAGTACCCACACAACCATCTTGTATTTTACTTTTTGTATACTATTCAATAAATTACATGAGATATTCAATACTTTATTATAAAATTGGCTTTTTGTTAGAGGATTTTGCCCAATGTAGGCTATGTTAGTGTTCTGAGCATATCTAAAGTAGGCTAGGCTAAACTATGATGTTCAGTAGGTTATGTGTATTCAACGAATTTTTGACTTATGATATTTTGAACATACAGTAGATTCATCAAGACATAACCCCATCGTAAGTCAAGGAACATCTGTACAACAAACTGGGTGACTTATACAACAGAAATTTACTGTTTCACACTGAAGTCCAAAAGCAAGGTGTTGGCAGGGTTGATTCCTTCTGCGGGCTATGAGAAAAGGCTCTGTTCCAGGCCTCTCTTCTTCTCTGTAGATAGCCATCTTCATGTTCCCATGGCATAGTGTATGTGCTTGTGTACAAATTTTCCAAATTTTTCTCTTTTATAAAAATGTGACATCAGTCATATTGGATTAGGGTCTCTGCATCTACAAAGACATTATTTTCTGATAAGGCTACATTCTAGGTATGGGTGGTGAAAACCTCAATATATGAATTTTGTGGGAAACACAATTTCACCTGTAGCAATGCTGATGACTGAAACTCTGTAGAGTTGATATTATAGAGGCAGAGAATAGAACAGTGGGTACCAGAGACTGGGGAGGGAAAGCAGGGAGATACTAGCCAACGGGTACAAAATTACAATTTGGTAGGTGGAATAAATTTTAATGTTCTATCTCGCAGTAGGATAACTATGGATAACAGTTAAATTTTTTATATTATATAGTATCTAGAGGAGAGGATTTTGAATGTTTTTACTACAAAGAAATGATAAATGCATAGGGTGTTTGATACATTAAGTACCCTGACCCTATTATTACTCAACATGAATATATAACAAAATGTCAGCTTATACCCCATAAGTATGTAAAATTACAATGTGTAAGTTAAACAAAATAAATAAATAAACAAAGAGAAACTGGTAATCATTAGTGAAGATCACCAAATAATTCTGGCTGTCCTGCTCCTGGACACATGTCAGGATGGTAGTTCCATCTACTTTTTGAACGGATGGGACTACATGACTAGTTCCAGCCTGTGAGTTTTGAGCAGAAGTGATTTGTGTCACTCCTAGACTGAGCATGTAATTAACAGTGCAAAAGACTCAAGAGCTCTCTTTTCTTTTGGGTGAAACAACCAACAGGGTTCCACGTGATGGTTACTTGGCTGCTTGGATTCCTGAGTAACTATTATGAGCAGAGGCCCCCTGTGCACATATGATTGATATGTGGAGTGAGTGAAAAGAAAACCTTTTTGGTTTTAAACCACTGAAATTTCTGTTATCTTTTACTGCAGCATAAGTTGACCTATCCTGGCTAGTATAGTGCAGAGTATCATGCTTAATTAACTCAACAGACTTTCTTTTGAGTGCCTACCATGGGTGAAAATCTATTGAGCACTGATGATACAAAGGTAAATAAGTATTGTCTGTGCCCTCGAAGAACTCACAGAATAATGAGAGAGAGGGATAGAGAGAAGGAGAGAACAGGCAAATTGAATACTATGTATAATACTATGTAGTTGTATGTAGTTGATTTTCTAATAAAGAAAAAAACAGATTGTTTCCTTGGTGCATTTGAAAGTCTTTGACAACTTTTTCTTACAAATGAAAGTAGAGAAGATCAGCAAAGAAACCTCATTAGGAACTAGTGTCACACCCACATGACAAATCATGAACACCTAAACTAATGGGGAGGAGAGATAAACTAAAAATGCTTCTGGAAAATAGAAGGAAAGTTACTTGTCAACTGTGGATGCGAGGCATGTGAGATGAAAGATTAAAGGATGACGCCTTGTTCACGAGGGCAATTGAATGATCCCATTTATTCAACTGAGTTGCATAAATGGAAAATCATGGCCATAGAAAAAGGTTGGAAACACTGGTGGTGGAAAGAAGGAGTAGCTGTCAGTAGCCAAATTTGGTTTTACAAACATCTTACTACTTTCACTTAGGTGAAGAGGTGATCAAGTGGGAAACAGCTTGCACTAGCTTGGTTAGCTCAGAGCCTGGGCTTAGAATCAATCAAAAAAGAGTTGAATCTTGATTTACCACTTCCTGGCTCTGTGATATGGAGAAGTTATGTAGACATTTTGAGGTGCAGAAACATTTGTTTTCAAAGTTGATGTATTAACTGACTTATTGTTTGTAAAGATCTTATTTTGATGCCAAGCACATGGTTATCTCTTTATACATAGTAGCTGTTACTATTTCATCAGAATTGGAGGAATATTTTGGGCTTTGCCTGTAAGCATCAAGGGTCTGAAATTGTACTGTTGCAGGATTAATAATACGAGGACTTCATGTAGAGTTCTCTGTCTGTTGAACAGGGCCACAGTTATAATCTGCACTACCTTGTCTTTGAATGTGTTTACCTTTCATTAGTTAAATGGGATTTATATAAAGTTAGCATTTACCTGAAAATGGTGAAGGACCCATCAAAAAGATGCCTAGTTTAATGTGGATCATCCAGTGCCACCAACTCACAATAAAAAGCCACTAACATTTTAAAATTTAAGCTGAAGCTTTGGTGGTGAGCTGATAATATTCCCCTTTCTTTAATACGCCAAGGCAGTTTACAGTTTTGTGTTGGAAGGAGATTAGACTCATAAAAAGACCATGAAGTATTGTATAAGGGGAAGGAAGTTTTTGGTATCTTTATATACCTTGGTCAAAAATGAATTCCTCTGAGGCTTAGAGTTTTGCATGATCGGTCTCATGTGTGTCTCTTTGTGTTCACAAGGATAACAAAATCTCCCAGGCTATTGCAAGTCTGACTCATCTTTATCTTCTTTTAAGAATTGCAAAGTGTCATAATTCTAGAAAAGAGTTCCTGATATTGGTGTCATGAGTGAAGATGATGATGATGATGATTATGCTGCTGCTGCTGATGGTGTTAGTCATGGCAGAGCATTATTGTAACATGTATATGTACATACACATCTCACTCACCCATTTCTAGGTGTTATTCATTTTTTTTTTAATTAAGGAATGTGTGTATTCTCCTAGTATTTTGTAAAGTCCTGGGTATCTGGAATGCGTTGGTAGGAGGAGCATGAACCTGAGGACAAAAGGAAAGATGAGAAAAATGTGGGAAAAGAGAGAAATTTTCTCTAGCCTGGGGAGAGTTTAGAGATTAACAGGTTTTAAGAGAAGGTGTGACTGCTCATGACTCCAAATGTATATTTTGGTCTCAGAGGACATGACAATACTAGCGTGGACTCCAGGAATGGGATCTCCTACTCTCACCAAAGCATTTTATGACTTGAGTGTGATCCAGAAACAGCAGAGCCCTTAGACCAAAGGTATCAGAGAAGTCGGGAAAACTGGTAACCATTAACTAGGAATGACAGAGGGTTTTCCCAACGCTTTAGGGCCTGGAAGATCCCAGGGCTTCAGGTGCAACTTTGGGTGGATGTGTGTGTGTGTGTGTGTGTGTGTGGCAAAAACTCAACAATAACTAAAATAGAATTTTGAGTTTATTCAAATAAAATGGAGAAGTGTGACATTGTTTTGAAGCCTTGAGGTTTTGATTAAGAGTCTAGTGACTATATAATGACGATGATGATTTAAAAAAAATGAGGTGTGATTGCTTTCAGGGGCTACTTATCCCCAAACAATTTTACATTCCTACAACAACCCCAAGACAGATACTACACATAAATACCAGAAACTGGGGGAGGTAAGTAAGTTGTGTGAGGCAGAGAAGCAAAGGAGTTGTGCAGCCAGGACTAAAGGGTGGGTCTGTTTGTCCCCAAAGCTCATCTTTTAATGGCTTTAGCAGAGACTTTCACATCTGACATCAAAGCTGGCTTTCTGGGGCAGACAAACCAGACAGCTGGCATTGCAGAGGAAATTTGAAAGCTGAGAAAAGATGCCCCTGAAGAAAAATATTTCCCTCTGGGGTTTAACATTCTGGGTAATAAAGACATTCCAGGGGGAGGAGAGTGTGCTTTCTTCTAATTAGCCACAACTTAAATGGAGATGGACATCATCAAGATAAGAATTAGGTTTTTGTATCTAAACAGAGACAGTGACTGTGGGACTATGGAGGACTAAGGTACAGTGAGGAGGGAGTCCAAGGAAGGGAGTTGCTCCAAGACTCTGGGGGCTGGGTAGGTTGCTGGGGTGAGGAATCCGAACATGAGCAGGGCTGTCTCTACAGAGAAAATGGACCAAGACTTATGTGCCTACTTCATATTTGTCAAAACTCTGACTCTGCCCTAGAACACCTTAAAATTTCTTGGTGTCTCAGACAGCCTGACAGTCTGCCCAACTAAAGTTTGGAAAAGTTGACAACATCTTGACAGAATATAAGAACTGGAAGGAATATTAGGATCATCTAGTTCGATGCTTTGTCAAATTGTTCTAGATGAGAAAGCCTTTTTAGCTCACCAAATCCTATCCGTAAGCCAGGTGCACAAAAGAGAAAAATGGCTCTTCTGGGTGGAGCTGCGTTGGGCGGCTAGTGTTCTCCTGTTCTTTTTGCACCCGTTCCCTTCTCCTTCTAAAGCATGGGTCTGTTTGACCTCAAAGTGTGTATGGTGCTAGAAGGGCAGCGTTTAGAAAAAACATTGATGGTCCCAATGCCTCATTTTATAGACGCACAAACCTAGTGCTAAAAACACAAAGTAGCTGGCTGGAGGCCTTGACCCCACTTCTCTTGATCTCCAAGTCAATATTTGTGTTTTGTTTTTTAGTAGGTAGACTTTCCACACACCTGCCTATCTCAAATATCTCATGAGTCTCTCAGAAATGGCAAGTAAGTTGTTGTTCCCAGTACTATGGCAAAAACAACAATTCATCCAGTGTCTCTTATATGCGGGATACAGGGAGCAATTTATCTGCATTCTTATAATCTGAAAACCAAATTAAGAACTAAATTTTATTTCCCTTTTATTGCTGGAGAATTCAAAGCTCAAGTAAATGGACTAGCTGAAGGTTACAAAAGAAGTCACTTCAAGAGCCAGAAGTTAAACACAATCTGTCTGATTCCCCAAATTGTTATTCTTCCTACTAAGCCTCACTTAGATTCTCATGAAAAGTGTTTTATTTTGTGTTCCTGGTTTACCTCTTCCAAAGTCTATCTGAACAGAGTACCCTATAGCTCTGAAATTCAATCCATTTTAAACACACACACACACACACACACACACACATCCACACACAGTGGTTATATAGGTCTATGCATATAAAAAAAATCAATTGAACACTTTGAATTTTCTTAATTGAATTCGCTAGACAAGCCCATCCAAATAGTTCTACGGTCTCACGAAGCTACAGCTTCTGTACGTGGAAGGACGGCGAATGCAATCCTAGTGGGAGGCAAAGGACAAGACGGAGGCACAGACAGGGAAGACACCGCCCTTGAAAACACTGCAGTTCTGAACTTGGAGCTTGCTCCACAGGGGTGCCAAGCAAGATGAGAAACTGACCCTATATGTTCAGTGGGAAAATCAAAAAGTAGGCCAAGTGCACATTAGTTAATATTAAAGTGAGAGTCTCTGGAATTGTTTCTGCAAATCCCTCACTCACTGGTCTAATTAGGGAAAATGGAGGATCCCAATGTATCAGTAATTTCACACCAGCGGAAAGCATTGGAGTTACATAAATGTTTACCTCAATAATCCAGGCACGGGGTTATGCCTGCCTTTGAATAGTTCGTGAGGAGGAGGGGACTTAAGTGACTGCCTGAGGCTACTGAAGTTGTTTCCAAAATAAGAAAATAAAATCTAGCCACTGGTCATTGGTCACTCTCAACACGTCATAAGATAACAGGACTCTCACAAATTCCATCTTCCGGTTGCTACTTAGGTGGCTGCTTCTCCCCCACACAGAACCCAGCGCATGCTGGGCAGGGGAGTGGATGTAGAGCAGTGATCATCTATTATTTCTGGCCAGGCAGCTCCAAGATGGAAGAAATGAATTGTCCCCTCTCTCTTTTTGCCTCTCGTTTGTATTTAATTGTCTTAAAATACCACTGGAAACACGTGCAATAAATTGCTGCAGAAAACAGCATCACTTATCATCCTGGTATTTTTTGTCCCTGGCTTGATGAGATAACAATGCATATTTGCATAGCTCTTGACAGTTTACACAACTCATTCACCAGCATGAATTAAGTATGTTCTCATATGCACCGACCAGGACTGTTTTAATCTGAAGAAGTATAAACCAACTCTTGGACAAGTTCAGCAACTGTCCCGAGATCACACAGCTAATGAGTTCTAAAGCCAGAGTTAGAATCTCCGGTCTTTTGACTTCTAATTCAGCTGTCGTTCCCTTCCCACTCTTTCTATTTCTTTTGTCACCATAACATCAGTGTTGTCTGTTTTCCTGTTAATCATGTCTCTCCTCATGAATATCTATCTGCCAGCCAATGATAATGTAGTAGAATTTTTTGTCAATCCTCACTGAGTAATTTTCCAATAATTAAAAAATACTCATCAGTAAAACATTTCTACGAGATTATTAAGTCCTTCACAAGCGTGTTAGAGGGCCACTTTACCAGCAGCCAAAAAACGCATTAATACATTCTTGTGTGTGAAGTAGGTTAAAAATAATATGTACACCCTAGATAATGGAAACATGTTGACATTATTAAGGTTATAACACATTTGAAGTTACCTTAATTGTAATATTGAGCAAATTAAAGATTATCAAGTACAGTGTCCCTGAACATCCTGGAGCAGCATCTTTCCCCATTTGACTAATTGCTGTGACACTTGAGATCTCAGTGTGATGTTTTCCTCCACACAAGTGCAAGAGCGGAGGCCACTGCACCTCTCTAAATAAACAGACAGATGTGCTTAAATAATAAATTAATTTATTGAGAGAAGTCAAAGTTGCAGCCTTGATCCTTTCGCTCTGCCACAAACATCCTCTGCCAGCTGAACAAAAGGAGATAGCTGCGGTTTTTGCTCCACTGAGCACATGCGAAAGGGAGAGGTTGTTCTCACTGTTTTACCTGTGAGTGAGCCCAGGAGAGTGTGACGCTCCCGCTTTTACTCCTAGGTAGTAAATGTTTTAGGCTTTGTGAACTGAATGATCTCTGTTCCAACTACTCAACTCTGCTGAAGAAACGAGAAACAGCCAAAGACAATAGGTGAACAAACGGGAGTGCTGTGTTCCAATTAAACTTAATTTTTTTTTTTTTTGTCTTTTTTTCGTGACCGGCAACGGATCGCAACCCTCAGTGTCGCGCCCGTACCGGACTGGGACCGGCAACGGGATCGCAACCCTCGGTGTTGCCCCCGCTCCTCGCTCAGCCAGTGAGCGGCCGGTCTGTATGTGGGATCTGAACCCTTGGTGGGAGTGCCGCCGCACTTCCCAAGCGGCGCACTGTAGCAGTGCGCCACCGGGCCGGCCCAATTAAACTTAATTTTTAACAACAGGTAGTTGCTGGATTTGGCAAATGGAGGTGTTGTAGACTGCTTACTCTTGAGGTAGTGGATGGAAAACTGGACTGGGGCTCAGGAGAGAGGCTCATCCATCTTTGTAGCAGTCATGCTGCGTGACCTCAGACAATTCACTTGCAGTCTCTAAGCCTCCACCTTCTCTAAGGTGACTTCTATTTCCCAGTGTGATATGATGAAACTTGGTCTTGAAGAGCAGTTAGAACCCAGAAGATGGTCTGAGCTAGGGATGGCAGATTTAAATGGTTGCAGGTCCTGTCTTAGTTTGAGTTTCCTACAACAGATCTAGAGAAAAGGATTTGAATACAAGTAGCCCACTTTGGAGATAATCCCGGGAAGCACATGAGGGAGCAGGGAAATGAGTCAGCAAAGTGAAGACAGATAATCAAATGTGGTATGAGTGGGTTAGCACAGTAGGCAACTGGGATTCAATCCTGCTGGGAACTCTCTGAGAAACTACGTGGAAATACCTTAGAATTGTCTCACTGAGATGGCGAGGGAGTTGGGATCTTTACCCAGCAAATCCCATTCCTCACTGGTCGATGATTACAGGGAGGCTGGGGTATGTCTCTGGGACCTGTGGCCTGGTCCATAGATGTGTCAAGTGCACTTGAGTGAGAAGAGAGAGCTACAGGAAGCCATTGGAACTGTCTGCAGGCAACCTCTGGGGCAGGCCAAGGAATGAAGGGTAGGGCTTTGAGAACATCTGCTATATGTGGGTCTCATACAGGAAGCAAGGGTGAGTGAAACAGGATTGTGGTGGGATTGTGTCAAATTAGAGAGCACATAGCCAATTTAAAGGAATTGTTGACTTGGGGAGCATTGGCAGATGTTTCAATTTTTCAATAGCAGTCAGAAATTCAGATTTTTATGTAAAACTCTTTATTTTGAAACCTCAGCAACTAATTCAACATTTTAAGCACACGGTTATAGTTAAAGGAAAAAAAAAAAAAAGCTACGGCTAGCAGTGCTATCATGATGAGAAGATCCATTTTACCTCAATATAAAAGCAAAGGACCAAACTTATAAATGGAATAAGTAAATGAATACAGGTTCATCTTCTTCAAACCATTTATTTTCTCTGTGTTTTATCTACAAACCTTCTGGTCCTTATTTATTTAGATTATTGGCTCTGACCCTCATCTACCCACTTAGTAAAACCAGAAGAGATGTTTCAGATTGTTTCCTAATCCTCTACTTATTGCCAATTACTTTTTGTTTTGTTTTGTTTTCTTGGTGCCCTTGAATTCTTTTCTATCATTTCCATTCCCAGTGCCTAAGCTATCTTAATTCAAGATCTTATCACTTTGGTCTTATCACTTTTAATACTGGCATAAGATGTAAGCAGATCACCCTACAGCTAGTAGTGTTGTCTTTCGTCTACGTTTCAAACTGCAAGGAACTTACTCTCTCTCATATCCTCCCAGCATAAAACCCATGGGGGAATCTAATTATGAGCAAAAGTATGAACTCCTGGTATGGTCTGTAATGTGCATCAATACATTTGGCCCTGTTTGTACTCCTTCTGCCATTGCACAGGACCACACCAAGCCGCTTGTTATTTTCAATGATATTGTGCCTCCTGGTTGACAATCTGTTCCTGGAACCAGAACTTTCTCATCCTCACTCCACCCAAACCCATGTACATACACTCTCTCTATCTTCCACTAGCCCTGAGCTACTTGGGGTTGTCTCAATGCCAGATAAGAGGAAGATCAGTCTGCCCTGTAGAATTTGAAGAGATATGATGCCTACCTTCTCCATAGGTTTCACAAGCCAAGCCCAAAGGAACTAAATTTTCTAGATGCTTATATACACCAGGTACATCTGTCACACTCCACTGTCTCTGCACCTTCCTAATTTAACCCACTACCATCACCTTGGCAAATCTACTTTTTATAATAAACAAACCAGACAGAGATGCCCTTGAATTTTTCTCTTGAGGGATCTCACAAGGTGGTTATTTCTCGGAGCTTGGGAGATCTTTGCACTTGCAATAGACAGTACCTGACAATTAGCTCTGTAACAGTCCCCAGATGCATCCAGGTGCTCAGACACTGAGGCACCAATCACTGAATCTAGGCATGTCCTCCCCCATGTCCAACATCCACACATCAAATTAAGAGGAACATTACAGTTACATAAATCTGACATAATAAATGTGGACAGAGAGAAAGATCTCTCTATCTGACTATATTCTAATCACAAAGGAGACTGACTATTCAAACAAACCAAAGCAAAAGGAAATGCAGAATGCTTCCAGATATTTAGATACCAACTGCAAGGTTGTAAGAGAACTGTGATCCCTCATAAAGGAGTAACTAGGGGGACCCAAGGGTTTGGAATGTGATCTAAATAGGTGAGGCAACTTTAGAGCATCTGTGGTAATATTTATGTATATATTATTTGTATACACACACACACACACACACACACACACACACACACAATGCAAGAGAAAATGTAAAAAGTACCAAACCTGAGAACAAAGGGAGAAGGAGAAAGCAGGTCAAAGTGGGCCTGAAATCTTTTGCCCCTAAAGTTGGGACCTACTAGAGTTTCTCTTGCTCCAGTTGTGTGTGTCGTATACATAGAATGTCCTCTTCCATTCTCCACATGAGTCATTATGAAAAACCCACCTCTGGTGTCATCTCTGGGAAGGCCTCTCTGATGTCTCTAGAGTTTGCATTTTTCCTCATTGCTTTTTTTGAGCCTTGCAGAAAACTTTATAATACTTCCTGCACTGCTGTTGTGCTTACATTTGTCTCTTCATGAGATTTTGAGCCTTTCCAGAGGAAGAACCTGACTTTTATATATCTAAGAATTCCTAGTTTCACAAATAAATAACCTTCAACAAAAGTCTGTGGAATGAACAAGACAGCGAGTCAACAGGTGAAATAAGGCTGGAGGCCCCTCAGGGCTAGATTTCCTGGTGGGAAAATAAGCACAGGTTTAGGATACCAGCAAAGCAGAGGCACCGAAAAATTGGAAAAATATTTTGAAAGATTTTATTTTATGATCTTATTAAAATGTACCATGGGAGAAATCTGAATGTTATTGGATTTCCTTACTCTTGTTTTACAGTTCAGAATTGCTTTTATATTATTTCGAATTACATAGGGAGGCTCATCATCTTTTCAAAGCTTAGGGTCTTAAAAAACTAAATTTAACCCTGCGTCTTCTTTTTTCATTTATCTTTCAACAGCTTAACCCATCCACAAGGTATTAAGCAACTGCTTGTGCCAGGCCTTATGCTAAGTGCTGAAAATTTCAAGAAAAAAAAAATTTTCTTCACCACTTTAATTTATATCTGCTTCAATATTGTATTTCAGGTTGTATTTTTTTCCTGTCCAATATTTCTAAGACCCTCAAACTGTTTCTTTTGGAGTACCAATCCTTCAAGGGCAGGTTCCAACTCTGAAATTTTGCCTTGTAAAGCAGCCAGCCCCTAACTAAGCAGGCATTACAAGTTTTTAAATGTATCTGATGGTGATTACAACCTTTCCCAAGATATGGGAATACAACTGTCATAAGAAAAGCACTTAGAAACTCAGTTTGGCTCCCCGAAATATTTATAGCAACAAACCCAAACTTGTCCAAATTTTTTGCTTTTAATTTTGCTTCCTAGGAAGCATAACCGTCTGTTATTATTGCTAAGAGACTATGAGGCAGAGATATCAATAGAAGGGATTTGTTTCCTTAGGTGCCTCCAGCACTGAAAGGAAGATATGAGATAGTAATCTATGACCACAATGTTCTTCAGCGAGCACGTGAAGATTGTGAACACTTTTGTCAACTTCAGTTGATTAATGGACCAACCCCTTTTTGTTGATATAGGTTCTTAAAAATGTGCAGGTGTTTCTGCATGGGAAAGTGTTCTATTTCAGTGCAGAGAGAGGTAGTTCAGAGGTTTTTTTGATCCCTAACAATGTGCCCAAAGGCATGTGCAAGAACACTACTCCTTCTTCACAACAAAAGGACCTGGGAGTGTGAGGCTGGAGGATCAGTCATGGTTCCCAGTGGGTTGACCACAGTCTGAATTTATGGATTTCCTGAGTAGCTGCATCTATTATTAGCTTAGCTCAGTTTCAGTTGGTTTATTTGTAAGTCTTAAAGTTCAGGGAGCAGAAAGTATGCATGCCCAAGCTGTCCGGGGTTGGGGACAATGAGGCCTAAACAATAGTTTAATACTTTTTTACAGTGAAACCTTCTTCCAAACACTGGTTTAATAAAGCACATGCACACTAATGTAGAAAAAAAAACAAAACAGTACAAGAACAGAACTTTCATTCATGTTGCTTATGGAAAAAGCTGGTAGTTCATTTAGGATAGCCATCTTTCAGTTCCTACATTCATCAGATTTGTTGATTTCAAAATATAGATAACAAAAATGCAATTCAATGTTTTCAGATTTTTTTTTTTAAGCATGTGTGGATGGATAGGTAAGACAACAGTCTGATTATCCTATGTGAT
>NW_007727035.1:12873-14947 GCF_000696425.1 Galeopterus variegatus
TTTCATTCATGTTGCTTATGGAAAAAGCTGGTAGTTCGTTTAGGATAGCCATCTTTCAGTTCCTACATTCATCAGATTTGTTGATTTCAAAATACAGATAACAAAAATGCAATTCAATGTTTTCAGATTTTTTTTTTAAGCATGTGTGGATGGATAGGTAAGACAACAGTCTGATTATCCTATGTGATCTGCCCCCACTAATATCCAGAGTGTGTTAGTCAGTTTTTGTTGCTTATAACAAAATACTTGAAACTGGGTGATTTATAAAGAATGTGAAATTTACTGATTACAGTTTCTGAGGCTGGGAAGTCAAAAGTCCATCTGGTTGTGGCGACAGTGACCTAGGGGTCTCACATTGCAAGATGGTGGAAGCAGAGAGAATAAGAGAGAGAGAAAGACAGACTCTCCTCTTCTTTTAAAGCCCTCAGAACCTCGCCCCTGGCCACAATTTTTAATCCACTCACTACTGCTGGGCTACAATCCAATCACTTCTTCAAGGCTCCACCTTTCAATTACCATAACAGGATTTCCCACCCTCTTAACAGTCACAGTGGGAGCTAAGATTCTAATACACAAAGCTGGGGGACACAATTCAATCTTCAATGTGTTTTGGGGGGACATAATTCAATCCACTACACAGAAGAATCTGAAATAGGGGAAAATGCTAGTAATGGCCATTGAAGAAAGAGGAGGCAAGAAACATTTTTAAGTGCTTACTATGTGCCAGGTACTGTCCTCGTAGTCTCTTAAAGACCCTGCTGTACAATTAATCACTACTTTACTGATGGATAATTGATATTGACAGAGGTTAAATAATTTGACCTATGACTCGGAGTAACCTGCCAAAGAGATTCAGATCCAAGTATAACTATCTGACTTTTCCCTGCATCCAAAACTACCTGAACCGATCCACATAAAACTATCCAGTGTTTATGATATTTAACTGAAACAGAACAAACAACAAAGAACAAGCGTTCAACCAAGTTGTTACATCTTGAGTCTTTTTTTCTTTTTACCTCCTTTGTCTCTCTTCTCTTCTCTTGACATTTTATATTTAAAGCATACCATTCCTGTTATAAATGCCAATAATATACCAAAACTCTTGACTGTTTTCTCACAAGAAATGAAGTGACTATTTTCCAGAGGCACTAAGTTGGAGGCTAGGCAGCCAGGACAAATGACGTTAGATTTTATAAGCTAAGAATTGCAGTGTGTCATTGGTATCTATAATATATTGTCTATTTTTTGGTGGGGAGGGGAGGTTACCTACTAACAACTTATTTTTAGAAGGATGTTGACATCCTATCATACTTTTTCCAAAAAATTAAGGTTTCTATTTGACATGCTTGGCAGAAAGGGCAATTTTGCAAGCCAATAATAACAATGACTTATTCAAGGTCACATAGCAAGTACCTGGCAGAACCAAAGACTCAAGGTGAGGTCTGCCTTATTCCAAAGACAGGCTTATAACATATTTTGCCATATCGATAATGAACCTGACACTAACTCCTTATAATACATACCACATGTACCCTTGCACATATGCACATGCACATGTATTTTTTCCTCCAAAAAGCAGCAAGAAGCAGTATTTGTGTCTATTTTCTGGATATGTCTCTAAAACTATGCTGTCGAATACAATAACTAATAACCACATGATACTATTTAAATTTATATTCGTTGAAAAAAATTATATTAATTGTAATGAAGTAAAATTTTAAATATTGTTTCTTGTTACACTAGCCTATTTTAAGTGTTCAATAGCCAGAAGTGGCTAGTGGCTACTGTATTGGACAGCACAGATATAGAACATTTCCATCATAGCAGAAAATTATATTGGAAAGTGCTGCTCTGATCCTTTTTTCTGGTATTCTGTGTAAAGAGAACAGGTAGTAAAAGATCATGTAATGTACTCTCATTAGATGCCACTATTTATAGATAACACTTTTCTCTGTAAGTATGCACCTACTTTAGCTGAAAAATTTTTAATTCATTCACACATATATCCATTTATTTAACATTTTTTTTGAGTGTCTAGTGTTTGCTTGGCACTGTGCAGAATCAATAGAATACA
>NW_007727035.1:15720-17381 GCF_000696425.1 Galeopterus variegatus
GCACTTTTCTCTGTAAGTATGCACCTACTTTAGCTGAAAAATTTTTAATTCATTCACACATATATCCATTCATTTAACATTTTTTTTGAGTGTCTAGTGTTTGCTTGGCACTGTGCAGAATCAATAGAATACAATCATAGTAACTTTCCTATGAGTAGCTCATAGCTCATAGACTAATGCTGGAGACAGACATAGAAAAAAATGTAATTTCTGTATAGTCTGGAGTGTGATGTTACAGAAGTGAGTGCTGTGGGAGCAGGACAACAGAGAAACTCTGGTAAGTGCCACTGTCATAGAGATTGATGTCACTAGGGCTAGCCCTCTGTTCTTTGAACAATCCAACAGGACTGCCCTTCAACAAATAACTCCATAGGAATTACATAAATATCCCCAGCCAGTCAGTGATTTAGCTGTTGTCCTCAGACTTGACTCACTTTCTTTTCATTGCTGCTGAAAATGGCACGAGGCAGCTGTAAAACACCAGTGAGTGCCATCCCAACAGCAGGTGGGCACTTCTCTTTTTCCTATCCCTGCTTTACAACATAAGATACCATCTTCAAATCACCTCTGAGACACAGGAAGCCAAATACAAACAGACTTGGATCAGACGGGCCTCCCACTTGGCCCCAATAAATCATTTGAAATTAGGAGCACTTCCATTTGGAGCCACGCAACATGGGAATGCTAGAGGGCAAATGCCAGGCTACATGGGAGGATGTAAGAGCTGGCCTACAGGCAAGGTTGAGGCTCCACACTGCTCTGCATTAAGGTGCCACTTTTACTATAAAGAAGAGGGAGCAATCTTTATCCAGTCTGCGTGTGTTGGCTTGCAGCTTTAAATAAATAATTCCTAGCTCAATGTTTCAAGCGCCCCTGTCTAGTTAAGAGTTTCAAAGGGGAAAATAAAATGGCAAAGTTGTACCACTGGATTACTCCAAGGAATGATCTTAATATTTGACTTGCAAACTCTGATTAATACTGCATAGGTAATGCTTTTTATGGAAGGCAGGGATAGTGATCCACGTGTTCTTTGGGGGAAGTGGAAGCCAATTACACAAAAAGGAATCTGAAGAGTTCATCCTTGGGATCAAAGAGTCACAGGGGATATCTCAGGATTGTTTAATTCTTCCCTTGAGGAAAAGGAGCCATGAGCAGCACGGGGGAGAGAACGATCCCGTTGTTTAGAGAAAGTGCTCAGGAGGGAGTATTTCCTCCAACAGATCATGGAGTGTGCTTCACATTTTAGTTGCCACCAATTCTGAGGCTCATTTGCATATAAAGCATCTGGAATAAGCAAAACTAATTTGAATCTTCTTTTATAAAATGTTAGCTGGATTAAAGGATCAGGTAGCTGGTTCCTTTACAAGATTCACTAGAGGGAAGTCAGACAGAGAATGAGATAAAATCATTAGGCCAGTCCCACACTGGCAACTGTTCCTCTGTAAACTCAGTCTCTGAAAAGGGTGCATTGATCTGGCGGTTCCCTTCCCTCCCCTCCTCCGCACTTCATAGTGATCTACAGCACAGAATTCTTTAACTGTAGATACACCTGTGATGCTCTTATTTTCCTCACATTTCTTAGTTCCTCTGATCTTTGGCTTCACCACAGGGCTGTGGGGACACCCATAAAGTGTCCTACTTTAAACACCTGGGTAGGTCAT
>NW_007727035.1:18331-37503 GCF_000696425.1 Galeopterus variegatus
TTTTTGAATTAATCTGCTGGCCCACAATGGTGAGGGTGAGAATGTTCCTCATGACCAGGCACGGCCTGTAGTCCACATCCTGATGAGGAGTGATGTAGGTCACTGTAGTAGTCCCTGCCTGTCCTTCCTGTCTCTTTCTTTGGCTGTGTTTGCTTCTTGCATCTTCATGATCATTTTGCTAGAAACATTCAAGATGGAAAATATCTTGAGGAAGATCTCTTCTATTTTGTTTGCTGAGCATTTTTCCATGAGTGGGTTTTTGAGTTTGTTAAATAAATTTTTTCTGCATCCATTGAGATAATCTGATCAAATGGTTTTTCCTTTTTTAGTTCGTTAATAGGGTGAGTTACATTGATTGATTTTTGAATGTTAAATCAACTGTGAAGTACAAGTTCTCCACAGTTCTTTTGCATGCGATTTTCCTTCCTTCTACCTTTCCTCCCTCCTTCCCTTCTTTTCTCTCTTTCATTTCCTTCTTTCCTCTCTCCCTTCCTCCTCCTCCTCTATTCTTTCAGGCTGTTTCTCATGCCTTTGTTTTCATCTTCTTCTTACTTAACATGGGCATTTCTCTCAAGATCTTTTCACTGTTTTCATATATTATTTCACATATTTTCCCTGACACACAATTCTATCTGAGGTGTGTTTCTTTTACCCTCCAAGTTACAGTTCGAGGACTGTACATTGAGCCCTTTCTCCATCTCTGTAGCCCCACAGTACAGAGAGTGTTGGGGGTGGATGGTGGGGAGGGGTGGTGCAACTATGGTTCAGCTGAGCTGTTTGCTGCCTGGACTCTGCTTTCTCTCCTGAAATGTTGTTATATATGTGGTGCTAAGGTTTACTTCACTACTCAGAAATATATTCCTGTTTTAGGAGGATATCACTAAGCTTTGAAGCTTTGACCCTTTCCTTTATCTTGGCATGGAGGCTTTGAAAATGGTGAACCCGGGTAGCTTTTGAAACTAGAATGGTCTGAAGAGCTCACAAGGGTTTTCTCTTCATAGTCCCCTGGCCTCTCTACTCCCCTTCTTGCTGTACTTTTCTTCAAATCAGAGTGAATATGAGTTTGGAGGAAAAATGTTAGAGAATGTAATGAGATGTAATGATGACAAGCAGGATGGGGCAGAGGGAGAGGTTCTACTGTGAAGCAGGGCCTCAACTCTGAAGCTGGAAAGTGTCTTTAGATTTGTCCTGAATCAAAGCAAGGGAGTTAAGCATTTGTACATTCACATAGGCCAGGCATTGGCTGTGGGCTGCCTCTCAAGAAGGGGCTTAACATTGGGTGAAGAAGCAGCTCCATTTGGCAGATGACAATTCTTAAGAGGAACTCATTTGGGGACCATCAGCAGGCAACTCTCCGATTTGCTGGGGGAGTGAATACCTCGGTTCTTGAACCCTGGGTAGTGCACGGCAACATCCACTACACTTCTTTTCTTAAAACTCCATGCAGTCATATTTAGACTACGCATTTCTCATACACATTTGACTTTCTTGTACTTTCTAATTGCCTTTGTTTTTCTTGATGATGAAAGAAACATACACAGTCACTGTACCACAATAGCATGCATTTTAATCTTGGATGAGGAAAGTGCAATTCTACTGTTTAAAAACTACACCTCATGAAATAGAAATCCTGGCATTATTGGTATTTGGCATTAGGTATCACTTCTTTCCCAAGCCCATTTTCATGAGAGAAAAAAAAAAAACCACTAATGGTTCAGTTTGAGGACTAAGGGGGCTATCCCCAAACTGACCCCTTCTCATTAATAAATTTTTCACCTAAAGATGAAAGACCATTCAGTTCATGCTGTCATATATAGTTCACTTTTTGAATTTTTAAAATATAGATTGGTGTATTTTAACATGATTTAGACATCGCGAAGTCTTTGTGAAGCTTATCAGGAAGATAATTATTTCTATGTTAAAGATGAAGAAAATGAGAAACATGAAGATTAAGAGGTAGCAACATGTCAAAGTTAATAATTAGTAGTTCAGATACACCTTTTCTGTGTCCTTTAAATCACAGCAGTGACTTAATATTTTAAGAAGTAGCCTTTAAAAAAAAATCAGCACTAGCTAAAACAGTTGAAAGCAAAACTGCTCTGCTTAAAGACTTGTCAATTCCCAGCCCTGTCAATGACCCCTCTGCGTCTGGTACCTAAACTGACATTCATTAAGCACCCACCCAAGATCTGGCAGCTCCAACTGTGTACTCTTGCTTCCCTCTTTTATAAATATATTAGGATTTTGAACACAATTTATTTTTAAAAAATCAAAATGCCCTATTGTTGAAAATGATCGATAAATATGAAGTTCTGCTCTGCTTAAAGACTTGTCAATTCCCAGCCCTGTCAATGACCCCTCTGCGTCTGGTACCTTAACTGACATTCATTAAGCACCCACCCAAGATCTGGCAGCTCCAACTGTGTACTCTTGCTTCCCCCTTTTATAAATATATTAGGATTTTGAACACAATTTATTTTAAAAAATCAAAATGCCCTATTGTTGAAAATGATCGATAAATATGAAGTTCTCGATAAATATGAAGTTCAATTTGCGTGTTTTTAACAGAAGTAGTTGACAAAGACCAAGGCATTCCAAGTAAAAATGCTGCTTTATTTATTTATTTATTTATTTTAGTTTCCAAATTGGCCAAATGGCTAATTCCAAGAAATATTTTTATTATCTTGTTTAATTTGCCTGAAACTCTCTATTTCCTGAACTTTTCTGCTTCCTTTCAGCTTTTTAAAAACATTGTTTTTTCCTTATGTGCTCCCACAGTAAACCTTAAAAAGTGAAGGATAAACTGGAAGAAAATATACATCAGCTATTTGTCTGTATATACCTATCATTATCTTTGTAGAAAAACATCTGGCTTAGTATACATCAGACTATTTACGTTTTCTGTCATTTGAGCATGGAATTACGGGGCACTTCCATTTTCTATTTTTGTACCTTTTTATGTTAATTTTGTGTGCATATCTTCTTGCTGTATGATAATTTGTTTTCCCTGAACTGTGAACGAAAATGATTGGGTAGGTGTGTTTACTTTTTTACCTTACTGGACTAGTGCAAGAGATAAATGGTGATGGTCTTTCATTATTAAATGAAAGACAAAAGCATTTTTACCAACTTTCAATGGGTATTCAAAAATATTTCCTGGTCATGTGACTAGTCAAATTTAAATTTCCTATAATTTTTCCGTTTGCATTATTCTATTTTCTGTACTTTGCTCTTTCAAATAATAAAAATATTTTAAAGGGACTATGAAAATGGCTTAATGGTTATAGATTTTTATCCCACTTGGCTTTGGCTATTTTTCCTAATTCCTGAGAAAACTTTGAAGCTTGAACCGCACAGTTTTTCCCCTCGTATCTGAGGATATAGTTATCAACAGATTTTAGGGAGAAAAAAAGAATGCTGCTAAAAAGAAAATATATAACACCAGATCTGAGCATTACCTTCCAGATATGATGGCTTTTCATGCTAATTTATAATATTTGACTTACCTCTAACTACCACTAGGTGGCAAAACATATAATTGACTTGGATCATTAAGATTTCATGAGATTTGACAATTGATAGCCAATGGCCTGTATTCTCAAGAGAATGACATTTGGTGACCTTTTACTTTAAAGCATAGCCTACATTCTTGGATCTCCTCTCTTTTAAAGAAAAACGGTAAAATCTATAATTAAAATTTATTATTCTTAACTAAACAGTACAGCCATAAAAAATATCTAATTGCTCACTGTGAACAATACTGTAGAAGTCAGATCTGCTGATTAACATGTAACCTTAAAAATATTTTCCAAAAGGTTTTCTCATAAACCTGCTAAGAATTCATTTAGCCTCAGAAATCCCTCCAGATCTGAAAGTTACTCTGAGGTCTCTAATATAATCCCCTTGAACACACTCTTAAGATCCTTCAGCTTGCATCGGTACTTATCAAATATATTTAAATATTTGGCAATAAAATTAAAATATGAAAACTAATATAGCAATTGCCCCCAAACACACAGTTTTCCAAGGAGATTTTGATGACTCAGAAAGAAATCTGTGGAGGATTTTTGGTATTTAAATAAAATAGCTGCATTCTGACAGTGCTTTTAATAAAAATAAATTGGTCCAAGAATATAATGGAAATAATCCGTATAAACTAGCTTTATTTTATCTGAAAGACAGGAAACAGAGACAGCAAAGTAACCTGCAGGGCTACCTTCTATTAAGTCAAGTTGTTATATAAAAATCATATTTACAAGTCAAACATTTTATGGAGAATTTATTCAGTTTACAAAATAACTCACCATAGAATATTTTATTAAATAATGCACTCTGTTAGTGTATTTAAAATGATTCAATTTAAGAAAAATATTTAAGCTCAACTTTTTAAAAATATAAATATTACATAAAATTAGATATATATAATTATTTTAAAAAGTAATTTTTATCAAACTAGTTGCATCCACATTTATGTATGTATGTATGTATCTATGTATGTATGTATAGAGATGTAAAAATGGCAATATTTTCATTATTACTCACCAGATAAAGTAAACTTTGGGATCTTAAACCAATTTAAGTGAATATGATAAGTGATTACTTATGGCTGCAGAACAAGTAACTTCTATTTTTCTTTTTAAAAATTGAAAGAAATATTTTTAATTACAACAGTGCTACTTGAATATATGTTAAACAAAACAATAGAGAGTTATATATAACCCTTAATCATCACCTCTGTTCATATATTTTCCCTAAATATAGTAAGATGCTTTTGTTCATCAAATCAGATGGTAGAGTCATTTCTCCTGTGCATTTACACACAGTATATGTGATTGTATATAGTTTTATACTGTGCAGATTTTTTTAAAAAATGGTATAATACCATATATATTCTTCTATGGCTTGCTTTTGCCACTCCACAACAAACCCTAATAATTCTTTTATACCATTTACATAAATTGACCACATTCAGTCCAAATTAAACACAGGATTCATTGTATGGTTATGTATATTTTTCTTATTCTGATGAACATTTTCACTCTTGATTTTCTTATCATTACAGCAGTTCTGCAGTAGACATCACTGCAGGTGTTTCTTCGTGCACATGTGTACGTGTTTCCTAAGATTAAATAATGAGTGGAATTCTTAGGTCAAAGGGAATCTATCTGTTTATTTAATTTTAAAAGACTCAGAAATATCCTGCCAAAGTGGCTGTACAAATTGATTTTTCACCAGTAGTATTTAAAAATACCCATTTCCTCCCGTTTCCACCACCTGTTAATTAATCATCAAGCTTTGTAGTTTTTGTCATTGTTGTGTTCTTTGGTATTTCCTTGGTCATTTGTGATGCTAAACATCTCTTAGGTGCTTACCATCCTTGTGTATTTCCTATCTTGTGAATGGTCTGTTCATATCCTTTGCCCATTTTTTTCATTTGGGTTGGCTGTCCTTTTTTTAGTAATTATTAAGGATTTTAAAATTTATTCTAATTTTTAATGCTTTTCAGTTATAAACAATGAAAACATATTATCCAATCAATAGTTGTCTTGTAAAATTTTTAAGTTTGGGTTTTTTTGGTATCATTTTTCTTACTGATATTTTCTTTAAATATGTCAGTTTTACCATATAGCATTTTCAATTTATGTCTTGTTTAAGAAGACCTATTCTATTCCATGTTTCTAAAAACATTCTGCACAAATTTCTATGAATAGATTTAAAAATTTTTTTAGTAAAATTAGAGCTTTAATCTATTTGGGAATTTGTTTTATTTATGTAAATGGTAAGAGATCAGTAAGTATCTTATTCTTTTTCTAAAAAGAATAGTTCATTGTCATAACACTATCTTTTTTCACTGTATGTGAAACATACATTTCCATGTGTATATAGATCTGTGTCTGTGATCTCTATTATTTTTTATTGATGAATGTTTTTATGCATTGATACTAATCTAATTACTATACTGTAATACAGTATAGTACTTGGAAAAATGGGAGCCCTCAATATTTTCTCTTTTCTAAGATATCTTGGTTTTATCTGTATACTTTGTCTTCTGCTTAAATTTAGAATTAGATTATTAATACATCTGAAAGACTATAATGAAATTTTGTTTGAGATTAAATTTATTATTATGTTCAGGATAATTGACATTTTCCAATGTAGAATCTTCCCACTTACCTGACATATTTCCTCTCCATTAAGGATAATCCTTTAACATCTTTTAGATTTATTTTTGTTATGTGTGTGGTTATATTCTTCAGGTTTTCTTTATCTTTTTGAGCAAATTTATATATTCCTATTATATGATATAGTTCATTTGGGTTTTGAAATTTATGTCCATAATATTATGTCTCTTTGTCTACAGTTATGTCCCCTAACATTGTCACACTGTGGAAGCACTTTTTCTTTTGAACCAGATTTACCAAAAATGTGTCTATTTTATTGATCTCTTCAGAAAACAAGTTTCATTTTATTGGTTAATATTTATGTTCTGTTATTTTCTGTTTTGGTTATTGTCGTTTCCCTATTTTTTCTAATTACTACATTCATATTTTATCCTTACTTCCACTTTTATAACTTTTGTTGATTTTTTTAATTTTATTTTTACTGTTATTTAGCTCAGTTATACGCATACTTTGTTCTTACTACATGTTCCTAAAATTATAAATTTTCCCCAGATAGCATAGTCCTGACTGATAAGCAGAACGTAAATTTTCATTTATTATTTTTACTGTTATTTAGCTCAGTTATACGCATACTTTGTTCTTACTACATGTTCCTAAAGTTATAAATTTTCCCCAGATAGCATAGTCCTGACTGATAAGCAGAACGTAAATTTTCATTTATTTTTTTTATTTCTTTTTTTCTATAACTTTGTTTTTACATAGTTGAAAATGTTCAGAAAAATTACAAAATAATACAAATAACTCCATTATACCCTTTATCTATATTTACCAATTGTTAACACTTGGCCCCATTTGCTTTTTTGTTCCTGATCTAGATGTATCCATATGTAAACATATAGATTTATGTACATATAGGTACATGTGTATATATATACTTTTTCTGAACAATTTGAGAGCAAATTGCAGACATCTGTTTCTGCATCTCCTAAATATTTTTTACATAATCACAATTAAATTTTCAAATCTCAAAATATAACACTGATCCAATGATATCAACTAATGTTAAATCCATAATAAATTATACTAATTGCCCAAATGTTCTTTTTTTCTGGTCTGGGATGCAAACCAAGATCACTTATTCTACTAAGTTGTTATGTCTCTTAAAAATCCTTTAATCTGGAAAATTTTACCAACCTTTCTTTGTCTTTCATGACCTTCACATTTTTGAAGAGTAAAGAGCTGTAAACAACATTGAACTCTAGTTGGTAGGTTTATTTCTCACGGATATGGCTTAGAGGTTCTGAAAATACTTCTTCAGCTTGAGGAAATGAATAAATATATTGAGGATAAAGAGCTAGATTTCTCACTGATAGAGAAGGGAGTCACAGACATGACAAAGCAGAAGACTGGAATGAACTCTGTCCTCTGGAAGGGCCGGGAGGCAATGGCACCACTATAGTCATGAGCACACCTAAGCCTGGCGTTGAAGTACCATTCCTCATTGAAAGGAAGCAGCGCTCCTGGGGAAACTGCTGGTTCCAGAGGTGGGGCAGAAAAAATATAAAATGGCCAGGAAAATCTTGGACCAGAAAGTAATGTTGAAAAATGATGGAATCATGTCAAAGAGACCCAGGAGCTAGCTTGAAGGGGTTCCTGCTGGCCAGATTTGGGACACTTCCAAGATCAAAATAAACAATGGTTAAAACAGATTATATCCGGGCCGGCCCGGTGGCCCACTGCTACAGTGCGCCGCTTGGGAAGCGTGGCGGCGCTCCCGCCGAGGGTTCGGATCCCACATACAGACCGGCTGCTCACTGGCTGAGCGAGGAGCAGGGGCAACACCGAGGGTTGCGATCCGTTGCCGGTCACGAAAAAAGACAAAAAGTCAAAAAAAAAAAAACCAAACAGATTATATCCTATTGAATAACAAGAATTCATGAGTCTAGATAGACAGATAAGGAGATGCAAAACTCTCCCTTACAGTAGAATGCCATTTATTGTTAAATTGTTCATAATTTGAATCTTTTGTTGTTCAATTGAAAGTTTAAGAAGTTCTGATTTTTTAATTTCCAGTTGAATAGATTTGGATGGCGAGGTGTGTTATGGTGGTGATGCTGGGGAATTCTTGCTTATTGCAGTTAATCTGATTTTTTCAATTATAGTCAATGAATATGGATCAAAGAATTTTTTCTTTTCCTTTTTTTCTTTTTTTTTTTTTTTGCTGGCCAGTGCAGGGATAGAACTCTAGACATTGGTGTTATCCCTACCATATTCTAACCAACTGAGCCAACCAGCCAGCTCAGAATTTTTGCCTTTTTGAAAGTATTGAGATATCTTTGGTGGAAAATTGAGTAATCAATTATTATGAACATTCCCTTCATGTTAAATATAATTCTCTCATTTAAATATGTATTCTCTTATTTAAGGTAGAAAATTACGTGCAACTATACGTATAACTCTATACATACAACTATACACAAAACCAAGAAGAGAAATTATTTTTCCACAATTTAAGAAGTCTAGGGCAAGCAGTTACAGCTTACACAATAATTTCAGAATTTCACTAAAGTCCCAGGCTCCATCTATCATTCTGTTATTCCATTTTCAGTAGTTAGCTTTGGAATACCCCTTGTTCAGAAGGTAGATATTTTTCACTTCCAGCCTCATGTCATTCTCTATGAGAAAAAGAAAGGATGGCACTTTGGCATTTACATGAGACAGGCTGAGTCCACTAAGAACACCCCACTAGAAATCTCCATGCATCTCATGGCCTGCACCAAGGCAAATTTCCTCCTATTGACTGGTATGGAGCTCAGGAGAAAGACCTTACACAGAGAGACTGCTTGGACAGTTACCAATGGATGGATGTTACTCACATGTGGTGTATAAAATGAAAACTCCCAAGGACAGAGTGCAGAGAGTAAATGGCTTAGGGCCTAGGATGAGCACCAGTAGAGAAGGATGAGCAGAGTAAAAGTAGCCTGCAAAGGGAATGGAGAAGAGCCAGCCAAGGGGATGGAAAAAACCTAGGAAACTTTGGAACCAAAGGGAAGCAGGTATTTCAAGCAGGGCCAGGAATCAAACATATCACAAATTGCAGAAAGATAAGGATGGAATCATATATTTTTGTCATGATATCCATAATTGCCCATTTTTTCCCCTCTTCCCTCATTTTTTTTCCTGCTGTGACAAGGCATGGACAAGAGAGCACCCCTTCAAACCATTGCTAGCACGTTCCCTGACACATGATAGGTCCCCACTTGTTTAGCTATTAGCCCTCCTTCTTTCTTCTTTCATAATCTCCTTGGGAAACCCCCCAAAAATGACATAATAGAATTTTAAAAGAAGAATTCCAAGTTTATTTTCCAGAATGACATGTTCTATGAGCCATTTTTCCAGAATGACCACTTCCATGGAACATGTCTAAAGTGCAGCCCCTCAGGGCCAAGCAGAGGGCACCATTGCTTTGATATGGTCTGTTCTCTTCCTATCACACTCAGTTCAACAAAAACAACAGCAAAAAAGAAAAAAAAGAAAAAGAAAAAAAAAAGAGGGGGGAAAAAGCCCTGATGCACACAGTTGTGATGAATAGACTTGATTGGGCTGTCACACAGCAGGCAGGTGATGGCCATCGCCTGTCTATTTCAGGACTAAACTTTAGACTGGCCACAGGTGTTTTTCCTTTTTTGGCTCTGCGGCCCTGCCATCATTAAGTTTGCCTGAGGCAGCAGACAGCTTCTGGGAGACCAAGAGATGAGGGGGAGGCAGGGTGCAGAGACAATCCAGCTGACGTTTTAAGCAGGAAATGCAACCATCTGAATATAAAGAAGATAAGCCCTGTCTCTACACAGACCGTTCACTCAGGGGAAATTGAGGTAAAATATAACAGGATTTAGAGAAGGGGAATACTCGAGTATGTGCCTTTGAGACCACTCTTGCTCTGGTCATCTCGTTACTAGTAACCCCTTCTTCCCATTATCTACAAAGACTGAAAAAGAGGAAAATAAAGTTCAAAGTTATCACCGAAGATCTATAAATTGGTGGGAATGATTTTTCTGTACCAACCTTAATAATTATCTTTAAATATGTACTCAACCTAACAACATAAATATAAAACAAATATAAGTATAAAATGAACTTTGTGGGGTTTTGCCTTGGTATAGGTAGACTATGCTACTTTCTATGCCACTTTCTATTTATTTCTAGAATATTGGAGATGACTTCTTGCCCCCTCTTCCCAGGAATTTCTCACCTACCAAATGGTGCACTAAATTCTTCTACAAGGGGCAAATGTTTCAAATTTGAGTTTAGGCTTGACATACAAGCTCCCTAAGAAAGGGAATGCATCATCTTAAATTTACCTTAGAATATGAATGAATGACATCCTAGCCTGACATCAAGTTTTCATAACAAAGCTGTCAGTAGAGCTAGAAAAGACAAGATGAAACAGGGACGTGATAATTGCGAAGGCAGTATCACTAAGGCTTTTACATGAGTCTGGATTTTTTTCTTTTTTACCCTGATGAGTTTATAAACTATACCCTGGAGTATATATGAGTAAATATATGCAAAATGAAGATTGCATTTCTATATATGAAGACTTTTAAACCAGAAGAGAAAAAATTATGTAAAATAAAATGAACACCATTGCTTACATAATTTCTAAACATAGCTTAAAAGTACAGACTCATAGATTTTTAAAATACAGGGATCATGAGGAAAGTTAATAGTTTTGTTTGCTTGTTTTTCTTTTTTCTTTTTAAACAGAGTAGATGGATTCTTCCCCAGTTGTTAAAAGCCAATTTCTGGGGCACATGAAAACACAATTCTAAAATATCATAGGACATTTTATTTAAATGATCTTAAAATTTCATGAGAGCCCAATAATTCATTTTGTGATTGAAACGTATTTTTGAGAAAATTAGAGAGACATCCACTGTGATATTCCTGTGCTTTTAGTGAGGAAGATGATGTCCTACCACAGAACAAATAGTTTTCAAAGATCAGAGCAGCAAATTGGCAGCATTGCCAAAGTTAGAGCTGAGAGATTTGTCTTCCAGGTTCCTGTTTTAATCTGCTGGATGGTCTTCTCTTTAGTTATCACATAAAACCATTCATGTAGCTCCAGAGAAAGGATAAGTTTTTTTCATCAAGTGAGCCAGGGACATTCTGGTAGCCATTTTCTAAATTACTACCAAGACTGGTATTGGTAGGTTTCCCACCTCCATCCCATCCCTAGTGGTGAATTGATTTCAAGTCACATGTTTATTGCTCTAACAGGAGTTAGAAAGGTGGTGTTTACATGACTGAATATTTGCAAGTTGTTTCCTTTACACAGGTAATATTTCCAGGGTACCTCACACATGTAGAATGTTCAGTGTACTCAGATTCTGCTCAAGGACCTCTCCTTTTGGAATCTGTGATGGGTTTTCTCAAGCTGGAATCACTTAAGGATGCTCTAGGGGAAACCAAGCTGCTTATGGGCTGGAGAAGCTCTGGTGAACAGTATCTGGACTTGCATGTAAATCATTGCTTGGAGGAGCTAATGATGATAAACAGTCATTGACTTTGAGTTTCATCCCAGAATATGTGTGCTGGGCTAATGGATAATGGAGAAGAATTAGACAGTTCAAATATGCATTCCAATGGGCACACATACAGCTTAGCCTGTTAGGAGACAATGCCCTGTACTTGATGTTTGTCACTGTGATACTTTCAAGGATGGACAAGATAAGCATAATTTTGGAATTTTAAATACCCGTATGTACCTGTGGACCACAGAAATGTAAAATCCAGTCTCTTTGGTTGGATTGAGAATAAAACTAACATGAAATAAATCGTGATTATAAATCAACTGTCTATGTTGTTCCCATAGTAATAATGATACAAAAGAAATGTGCCTATTTTCACTTCTCCATTAGTAGTTTTGCAAAAGTATAATCTTTAATGGAGAGTTTCTGTGGCACTAAGAGAAGGATGCCTAAAAATTATGAGCAAATCAATCATGTTCATTAAGCAAGTCTAGTTGAAGCGTATGCTGCTCAAGGAAGAGCACGACGCTCTACGGAGGGCACAGAACAAGAGAAGTAATGGCCCTGCCTGCCCTCGAGGAGCTTAGAGTTTACCAGGGAAGATAGGGAACACAAACAATAAGACCATGGAATAAAAATCAGTAGTTCTATAGAAGAAGTTCAGGGAAACTGTGGGAGTGGAGAGGAAACAGAGGGGCTAATTGAAGCCATTGGCAATCAAGGATGGCCTCCTTGTTGAAGTGAGATGAGATTAGGGCTTTAAAAGATAAGTGGAGTTTGAATATATAGAGATGAAAGAGGAAGATATTCTATGAGGAACAACCAATGCAATCAAAAGCTTAGAGAGCTAGGTAGAAAGACAGACAGCAAAGTTCTGGAAATAAGAAGTTTAGTTTAACTGGAGTTTTATTAATCGGTTTGTAATTGGATTTGGTTTGGGTGCCTAGCAAAATATATGTGGTTGCAAGGATATTTTTCACTAACTTGACATACAAGATTAATTAATGCCTCAGTAAGAGAGGGCAAGTGGTTATGGAAAAGACCATATAAAGAGGCTGAACTCGGGTTATAGAAAAGACCATACAGAGAAGATATAGAGACCTATTACAGAAAAGGAGAACTAGCCTTTGCTTGGGTGGAGGGAGATAGTGGTAATGGCTCATGCATCTCAAAGAAACCCTACTTGGAAGTTAGTAAGTTTGCTGAGTGGGTGGAATGCTCCATTGCTTAGCACTCGTTGGATAAAATTTGGGGGACCTCTAGATTTTATCATTAGTATTAATTTTGGAAAGACATGTCTGATTTTTGTTGGCTTTCTATGGTATCCCATGGGTCATTTTCGGAGTAATTTTTATTTCAAGATTCGGTGACCTCTTCCTCAAAGACTTCTTTCCTCAACATTTCCTTGCAAGTGTTTACCAGACACTAATATCATCTTTATTTTAGTCTATCTGCTCCATTCTGCCCCCATCCCCTGCCCAGGAAAATATTCTCAAATAACATTGCTGATTGGCAGAGGGAGAGTGAGAAATAAAGAGTAAATGATTCAAGGACTTCATTTTAAAATTGCTGCAGTGTTTGCTATTTTACTATGAACCATACGTGAATATGTTGGTTCTATTTCTCTTTCTATGAATAACTGTTGATTTGACTGGCTAACTCTTCTTAAGGAGATAGATGTCTTCAGAGTCCATGTCATCTGCCATCCCACCTGCCACTTACAGCTTTAGAATCAGTCTACTGGGGTCTGTGACCCCACCCTAATTCTTCACCAAGCAAGCAGCAAACAAAAGTGACTATCTGCTTACAAGACTTGCAGTTTTGGTGGGGATGTGGGAGTAGGGGTGGGAGCGCTACTCAATGGAGATTCTGATTTGAACATACCATGTCCACAATTTCAGAATTATTTATGAGATTACCTCAGACGATTTTGATTAGTCTCTTTCTAGAATTTGCTTCTTAATCCACACTTCCTCCAATTTGGTTTTTGTGACCACTGTGATTCTTGGGGTCTTCTTGACTCTTCCGTAATGCTGACGGTCTACAATTTCCTCCTCCATTTTTTGACTATCAATTTTTTTTTATAGATGCCTATAAACTACCTCGTCAATCAGATAGTGTAAAATCCAATTAGAGACATTAGAATCCAGAAATACAAGTGTTAAGGAACGTATTTCTTGATTGACAAGGAAGCCAAATAGACCCATCTATTTAGAATCTTAGCAACAATTAGCTGCCTTAGTTTCATTTATTGTGACATAAAAAATCTGGTTTATTGAGAGCTCTATTGAAGAAGATTTCGATGATATGCACCATGAGAAAATATCTTCAAACTAAAATGATTGTTTTGCTGTAATAAATTGAACCATATGTACACTATGTTATTCAATCTTTTTTCTTCAAGGCATAAATTGATATTAAAGAACATTTAAGTCATAACACATGGTTATCCAGGCATGAACGAGGCAATAACCCATATAAGTTGTCAAGGTGAAGCCAAAGCATTTATTAGAGGTTTGTGTTGTTTTTGAAAAGTGCATGGTTGGATAAACATGGATTAGTGCTATTATGCTGCTACGATGACTCAAGTGTGTTTTTACAGTGTCAGTAATTTTTATGTTTAAAAATCACTGGTGCAGTATATTAGCTATAATTTATGTTTATCATCTTGTGTACTCTAATAGGTTTCAACAAACCATTTAACACTTCAGCTTGTGCATATACATTACTTAATAGGTATTTATCTTAAAAAAAGAGATACTTAACGGGACTTTCAAAGCTTGCTACTGCATGCTAAGAAAGAATACTGCAGTGTGTCACATTAACTTTCTTTTTCCTGTTTGCAGTTAACTTTGAACATTCTGGCCACTCGCTTCTTTGTTCAATGTGCCTCAGAATGGCACAAGAAGAATATAGTCTGTTAACGTCCTTGGCAGCAGGAATGACATCAAGTTCTCTTAGCACTGAGTGTCCGTCACACTTGCTAAGTAGGGTGGCTGCACAATATAGCCAGCACAGCTGAAAATATGACAAAGGTCCAGTGATCAGTTGCCACATTGGGGTGCCCTTTTAGAAAGGTCTAGTTTATTTCTGACTGTAGCTGTATCTATGAGGCTTTTCATGGTTAATGTGACCTAGACTTTTTTTTCAGAAGTGTCTGATAGAACCCTAGGGGCTGAGTATATGGGAGGAGGTGTTAGTGGGGAGTCAATTGGGACTTCCAAGTCACAGGAGGTTTGTTGCAGCAATACAGGAGGGGCACTGCATTTATCATGACACTATTGATTCTTCCAAATAGTGCTATGCTTATTGTTTTTTCTGCAATGATGACCTATTTCTCTTTTGGATATTCTAGGTAGATAAATTACCAGAGTTTAGTCTTTTCATAAAGGAGATTGATCCATTTTTAAAATGTACCTAAAGTTGGTGATGTGATAAGGTTTTGTTTTGTTTTTTTTTAAGTTAACTATGTTTTGACTTACTGACAGGCATGACAGAGATGAATTTGGAGGAGAAATTCTCTTGAAAGTCTAGTTACCACTCAAATAAATGATGCCACTTTATTTCGAAGATGGCTGGATAAGAGTTTATTTGGAATCCTGAAATTATGAATACACTGATCCACTCAGTAATAAATTTTTAGAGAGAGACTATAAATTCTCTAGAGTCAATCAAGCACATCAGTTGGCTGAGTTAGCAAACAGGGAGAATTTATTACTCACTGGAAACAGATCGACCAAGATGAACTGTTTAGTGTTGCGAACTACCTTTTCACTTGTAAAACTAGTGATGTCATTTTGACACCTTATCAGAGACAGCCATTATATCTTGATGATCTTTTCAGTATTGACAACTTCTGCTAACTGGACTGAAAGTTGTTTCTTAAATATTTCGAACTTCACTATTTTCATGATATTATCAAATTATATGTAAAGCATCATGGACAATTTATATAAAAATGCATGTGGATTGTGTTTTCCATGAAAATAATTAGAAGGAAAAGATCATTAGCATCTTGAGTAGTTACAGTTTCAAAAGGATCAAGAAGGAGAATAGTCTAGCCCCAAACTTCTAAAAGAACTTTCTAGAATGTTATAGAACTTTCTGGAATGATGTAGCTTCTATGTCTGAGCCATCCAGAATAGTCTGAGTTATCCAATATAGCACTTGAAATGTGGCTAGTAAAACTGAAGAACTGAATTTTTAATCTATTTAATTTTAATTTAAAATTTAATGTAAATAACTATATGTGACTAGTGGTTACCATGTTAGACAGTGCAAGGAGATTAAGCTCTTTAAGAAAAAACTTGAAGAACTATTTACCTGTGGTAGTAGTACTGGGTTAAAGAGACAGAATTGATGGTGGTAGACAGGAAAATATTACAAGTTCCACCTTTTAAAAGTCAGTTTAGGGCAAATCAGAAAACACAAGAAGGGAGAGGGACCCATACAGGTTTTGAAATCTGAATAGCAAGAGAGCTTTCTGTAAGAGTGAAGCTATCCACATGTGAAACTTAACAGCAGTACAAGTAGGTAAAGATGAAACTAAATTTTGTTAAATGTAAAACAGATGAAATATTTTTTAAAAACTTATATTATGAAAACAGAGCATCGTTAGTAATGAGGTACTTTAAAGTACGTAGGTATCATTATCATTATTATTATTATTTACTGTTTGCTCTAAATGAGGCATTTTTTAAAGTAAAAAGTAAGTATATGTGTGTGTGTATACACACACACACACACACACACACATATGTATAACATTTAAAAAAGTGCTTGGGAGAATATAAACTGTAATACCTGTACTAATTGAATAGCTCTCATCTCAGCAAATGATCATTCTGTTCCTGGGTACCCTAACTAGAATTCTGGGACTTATCTCCAATTGCTCCCTTTCCTCTCATCTGCAATATATAATTAATTATCAAGCTTGTCATTCTTACCTTCTACAGGAAATTCACACTGATTCTCTCTTCTTTGTCCCTTCAATCACTGCCTTCATTTAGGCCCTTTCTCACCCAGACTTTTAGATGTACATCATGGTTGTCTTCTGGCTTACAATATCTTTTCTCCCTCTAGTCAACTTCTCCATAAATACCAAGGTCATGTTGTCCACCCGCTTAAAATTCTTCAAGGGTTCTATAAACTGAAAGTCTGTGCCCACCCAAATTCATATGTTGAAATCCTAACCCCCAATGTGAGGGTATTTGGACATGGGGCCCTTGGGAGGTAACTAGGTCCTGAGAGTGGAGCCCTTATAAATGGGATTGGTGCCTTTATAAGAAGAGGCATGAGAGAGCTTGCATCTCCTCTCTCTCTGCCCTCCTTCAAGTGAGACTCCAATGAGGAGACAGACATCTACAAACTTGGAAGAGAGCATCACCAGACACCAGGTCTGTCAAATCCTTGATCTTCAAGTTTCCAGCCCCTGGATCTGTGAGAAATAAATCTTTGTTGTTTAAGCCATCCAGTCTATTGTGTTCTGTTTTAGTGGAGCAAACTAATTGAGACAAAGGGCTTCTCAACAGTTATAAACTACTGCTCAAGATCTTTAGCACACCATGCATGCCTCTTCTTCATCTCTCCCTTCCCGTCTTTCAAGCCCTGACCCTGATTTATATATTCTCTTCCAGCACTTACTGAGCCACAGAATCCCCTTTGCTGGTCTTTCTCTTTGTATATATTGTTTTTATGATTTTTCTCCCCATTTGACATATTCTTCAAGACTCACCTCAGAATCACCTCCTCTGAGAATCCTTCTATACCATAACCTCCCAAGAGAATCAATAATCTGATCTTCTTATTCCACAGTCTTATTATAGTAGTTAATTGAATTCTAAATTCTCTATTTTCCTATCTCCCACAATATACTGGGCCCCACGGGGTAAGGGAAGACACCTTGTTCATCTTTACATGCTCCCTACCCAGCACAGTGACTGACACGCAGTAGGGACTTCATGAATGTCTGATGAGTGAATGAATGCTTACATGGTTTCTCCTTTTATCTAGCCATGTCTGAGGTATGCCTAACTTCTGGGGCTCTGCTATGACTGGGATATACCTGGCAGAAACTACGGGAGGTAAAGTCTTTACAGCTTGGAGAAATTAAATATTATAAAATTTAAAAATATTATAAATTTATCTACTGATCTACAGCTTTAATTTTAAACATCATGTTATTAGAGATTAGTGTCTTGTTTAAGACACTAATTAAATAATCCCAAATAAATGAATTAATGAAGAGGCTCATTAGGCAGTTAATTTATACAAATATTATTACTTTTCAATATTTTGTGGTATTTTAAGCATTTTAAAATATTGTATCATGTCAAGACTATTTTCTCATTCTTAATAAATATTCACTTATGTACCAAATTTTGTGTGTATAATTTTGCCTTCTTTTTCTTAAAAGCACTTCCAAAATTGTGCAAGCTTCAGGTCTTAAAAAGAAAGGCCAAGGTGCTGACCTTTTCTTAGTGTAAAATGTAGAATTAGAATTGACATTCTCTGGACAAATACCAAAGTTAAGCATTGGTATAAATTTGGGCAAGTCAATTAACCTCCCGGTATTTTCATATCCTTGCTACAAAATTTAAGAGTAGAATTAAATTATTCTAAGGCTCCTCCAGCTCTAAATTCTATGATTTCCTTAAGTCTAACAGTGACCAAAAACTGTGTGATTAAGTGATTTGTTCATACCTATGGCATAGATGGTGCTTTTCTAGGAGTCTTATGTCTGTAACATTAGGAAAATATCCAATCTCCTCCTTCAGATTACCTCATAATGTACATAGGGAAGTGAGAAGGCAGGACATTAGATGACTGGTGGCAGGGGACATTGGTAAATTTGGTTGAAAGAGTTAAACTTTGCTCAGTGTACCAGGTGTTTTAGCAAGGCTTAAATAAGCATCTTCATTTATTCATTCACCAACTATGTATTTAGCTCTTTTATGACTCAGGAACTACATTATCAAATGAGAATACTAAAATTAATAAAACTCAGTGTCTGCCCCCAACAACCATACAGGTAGTGGATAAGACAGGTAAGCAAGCCAAGGATGGCCCATCCAGAAAGATGAATGGAAGGAAATGAGAATTACAGAATCTGGTGAGTTTAACCAGATGAAGAAACATTATGTGCAGGTAAGCGGTGGGATGGGGTAGGTGGGATTTGAGGCAAATTTCAGTCAGTGTCTCTAGTGTGTACAGAGGCATGAACATGAGACAGAATGTACTGCACATTAGGATCTAAGAAGAAACATGGCTTCAGAGGTTGTAATTATCTTTGGCTACAATCTTTTAGGCAGGTAAAGCAGGTGAGGGTAACACAACACGGAGTGATGGGGGACTGTGCCCAGCTTGAGGGCACCTACTCCCTCCAAGGGAGAATGTCAGCGCTCAACTCCAGTGGACTCATGTCTTGGAGAAAGCAGACCCACTGTTATTACAAGGTTTTTTTTACCACATCTGCTGTAAAAAGTGACCATCTGGTGATGTGGGAAAGACTACAATAGGT
>NW_007727035.1:38503-52616 GCF_000696425.1 Galeopterus variegatus
AAAAGAAAAAAAAAAAAAAGAGGGGGGAAAAAGCCCTGATGCACACAGTTGTGATGAATAGACTTGATTGGGCTGTCACACAGCAGGCAGGTGATGGCCATCGCCTGTCTATTTCAGGACTAAACTTTAGACTGGCCACAGGTGTTTTTCCTTTTTTGGCTCTGCGGCCCTGCCATCATTAAGTTTGCCTGAGGCAGCAGACAGCTTCTGGGAGACCAAGAGATGAGGGGGAGGCAGGGTGCAGAGACAATCCAGCTGACGTTTTAAGCAGGAAATGCAACCATCTGAATATAAAGAAGATAAGCCCTGTCTCTACACAGACCGTTCACTCAGGGGAAATTGAGGTAAAATATAACAGGATTTAGAGAAGGGGAATACTCGAGTATGTGCCTTTGAGACCACTCTTGCTCTGGTCATCTCGTTACTAGTAACCCCTTCTTCCCATTATCTACAAAGACTGAAAAAGAGGAAAATAAAGTTCAAAGTTATCACCGAAGATCTATAAATTGGTGGGAATGATTTTTCTGTACCAACCTTAATAATTATCTTTAAATATGTACTCAACCTAACAACATAAATATAAAACAAATATAAGTATAAAATGAACTTTGTGGGGTTTTGCCTTGGTATAGGTAGACTATGCTACTTTCTATGCCACTTTCTATTTATTTCTAGAATATTGGAGATGACTTCTTGCCCCCTCTTCCCAGGAATTTCTCACCTACCAAATGGTGCACTAAATTCTTCTACAAGGGGCAAATGTTTCAAATTTGAGTTTAGGCTTGACATACAAGCTCCCTAAGAAAGGGAATGCATCATCTTAAATTTACCTTAGAATATGAATGAATGACATCCTAGCCTGACATCAAGTTTTCATAACAAAGCTGTCAGTAGAGCTAGAAAAGACAAGATGAAACAGGGACGTGATAATTGCGAAGGCAGTATCACTAAGGCTTTTACATGAGTCTGGATTTTTTTCTTTTTTACCCTGATGAGTTTATAAACTATACCCTGGAGTATATATGAGTAAATATATGCAAAATGAAGATTGCATTTCTATATATGAAGACTTTTAAACCAGAAGAGAAAAAATTATGTAAAATAAAATGAACACCATTGCTTACATAATTTCTAAACATAGCTTAAAAGTACAGACTCATAGATTTTTAAAATACAGGGATCATGAGGAAAGTTAATAGTTTTGTTTGCTTGTTTTTCTTTTTTCTTTTTAAACAGAGTAGATGGATTCTTCCCCAGTTGTTAAAAGCCAATTTCTGGGGCACATGAAAACACAATTCTAAAATATCATAGGACATTTTATTTAAATGATCTTAAAATTTCATGAGAGCCCAATAATTCATTTTGTGATTGAAACGTATTTTTGAGAAAATTAGAGAGACATCCACTGTGATATTCCTGTGCTTTTAGTGAGGAAGATGATGTCCTACCACAGAACAAATAGTTTTCAAAGATCAGAGCAGCAAATTGGCAGCATTGCCAAAGTTAGAGCTGAGAGATTTGTCTTCCAGGTTCCTGTTTTAATCTGCTGGATGGTCTTCTCTTTAGTTATCACATAAAACCATTCATGTAGCTCCAGAGAAAGGATAAGTTTTTTTCATCAAGTGAGCCAGGGACATTCTGGTAGCCATTTTCTAAATTACTACCAAGACTGGTATTGGTAGGTTTCCCACCTCCATCCCATCCCTAGTGGTGAATTGGGCTTTAAAAGATAAGTGGAGTTTGAATATATAGAGATGAAAGAGGAAGATATTCTATGAGGAACAACCAATGCAATCAAAAGCTTAGAGAGCTAGGTAGAAAGACAGCAAAGTTCTGGAAATAAGAAGTTTAGTTTAACTGGAGTTTTATTAATCGGTTTGTAATTGGATTTGGTTTGGGTGCCTAGCAAAATATATGTGGTTGCAAGGATATTTTTCACTAACTTGACATACAAGATTAATTAATGCCTCAGTAAGAGAGGGCAAGTGGTTATGGAAAAGACCATATAAAGAGGCTGAACTCGGGTTATAGAAAAGACCATACAGAGAAGATATAGAGACCTATTACAGAAAAGGAGAACTAGCCTTTGCTTGGGTGGAGGGAGATAGTGGTAATGGCTCATGCATCTCAAAGAAACCCTACTTGGAAGTTAGTAAGTTTGCTGAGTGGGTGGAATGCTCCATTGCTTAGCACTCGTTGGATAAAATTTGGGGGACCTCTAGATTTTATCATTAGTATTAATTTTGGAAAGACATGTCTGATTTTTGTTGGCTTTCTATGGTATCCCATGGGTCATTTTCGGAGTAATTTTTATTTCAAGATTCGGTGACCTCTTCCTCAAAGACTTCTTTCCTCAACATTTCCTTGCAAGTGTTTACCAGACACTAATATCATCTTTATTTTAGTCTATCTGCTCCATTCTGCCCCCATCCCCTGCCCAGGAAAATATTCTCAAATAACATTGCTGATTGGCAGAGGGAGAGTGAGAAATAAAGAGTAAATGATTCAAGGACTTCATTTTAAAATTGCTGCAGTGTTTGCTATTTTACTATGAACCATACGTGAATATGTTGGTTCTATTTCTCTTTCTATGAATAACTGTTGATTTGACTGGCTAACTCTTCTTAAGGAGATAGATGTCTTCAGAGTCCATGTCATCTGCCATCCCACCTGCCACTTACAGCTTTAGAATCAGTCTACTGGGGTCTGTGACCCCACCCTAATTCTTCACCAAGCAAGCAGCAAACAAAAGTGACTATCTGCTTACAAGACTTGCAGTTTTGGTGGGGATGTGGGAGTAGGGGTGGGAGCGCTACTCAATGGAGATTCTGATTTGAACATACCATGTCCACAATTTCAGAATTATTTATGAGATTACCTCAGACGATTTTGATTAGTTGCAGTTTTGGTGGGGATGTGGGAGTAGGGGTGGGAGCGCTACTCAATGGAGATTCTGATTCGAACATACCATGTCCACAATTTCAGAATTATTTATGAGATTACCTCAGACGATTTTGATTAGTCTCTTTCTAGAATTTGCTTCTTAATCCACACTTCCTCCAATTTGGTTTTTGTGACCACTGTGATTCTTGGGGTCTTCTTGACTCTTCCGTAATGCTGACGGTCTACAATTTCCTCCTCCATTTTTTGACTATCAATTTTTTTTTATAGATGCCTATAAACTACCTCGTCAATCAGATAGTGTAAAATCCAATTAGAGACATTAGAATCCAGAAATACAAGTGTTAAGGAACGTATTTCTTGATTGACAAGGAAGCCAAATAGACCCATCTATTTAGAATCTTAGCAACAATTAGCTGCCTTAGTTTCATTTATTGTGACATAAAAAATCTGGTTTATTGAGAGCTCTATTGAAGAAGATTTCGATGATATGCACCATGAGAAAATATCTTCAAACTAAAATGATTGTTTTGCTGTAATAAATTGAACCATATGTACACTATGTTATTCAATCTTTTTTCTTCAAGGCATAAATTGATATTAAAGAACATTTAAGTCATAACACATGGTTATCCAGGCATGAACGAGGCAATAACCCATATAAGTTGTCAAGGTGAAGCCAAAGCATTTATTAGAGGTTTGTGTTGTTTTTGAAAAGTGCATGGTTGGATAAACATGGATTAGTGCTATTATGCTGCTACGATGACTCAAGTGTGTTTTTACAGTGTCAGTAATTTTTATGTTTAAAAATCACTGGTGCAGTATATTAGCTATAATTTATGTTTATCATCTTGTGTACTCTAATAGGTTTCAACAAACCATTTAACACTTCAGCTTGTGCATATACATTACTTAATAGGTATTTATCTTAAAAAAAGAGATACTTAACGGGACTTTCAAAGCTTGCTACTGCATGCTAAGAAAGAATACTGCAGTGTGTCACATTAACTTTCTTTTTCCTGTTTGCAGTTAACTTTGAACATTCTGGCCACTCGCTTCTTTGTTCAATGTGCCTCAGAATGGCACAAGAAGAATATAGTCTGTTAACGTCCTTGGCAGCAGGAATGACATCAAGTTCTCTTAGCACTGAGTGTCCGTCACACTTGCTAAGTAGGGTGGCTGCACAATATAGCCAGCACAGCTGAAAATATGACAAAGGTCCAGTGATCAGTTGCCACATTGGGGTGCCCTTTTAGAAAGGTCTAGTTTATTTCTGACTGTAGCTGTATCTATGAGGCTTTTCATGGTTAATGTGACCTAGACTTTTTTTTCAGAAGTGTCTGATAGAACCCTAGGGGCTGAGTATATGGGAGGAGGTGTTAGTGGGGAGTCAATTGGGACTTCCAAGTCACAGGAGGTTTGTTGCAGCAATACAGGAGGGGCACTGCATTTATCATGACACTATTGATTCTTCCAAATAGTGCTATGCTTATTGTTTTTTCTGCAATGATGACCTATTTCTCTTTTGGATATTCTAGGTAGATAAATTACCAGAGTTTAGTCTTTTCATAAAGGAGATTGATCCATTTTTAAAATGTACCTAAAGTTGGTGATGTGATAAGGTTTTGTTTTGTTTTTTTTTAAGTTAACTATGTTTTGACTTACTGACAGGCATGACAGAGATGAATTTGGAGGAGAAATTCTCTTGAAAGTCTAGTTACCACTCAAATAAATGATGCCACTTTATTTCGAAGATGGCTGGATAAGAGTTTATTTGGAATCCTGAAATTATGAATACACTGATCCACTCAGTAATAAATTTTTAGAGAGAGACTATAAATTCTCTAGAGTCAATCAAGCACATCAGTTGGCTGAGTTAGCAAACAGGGAGAATTTATTACTCACTGGAAACAGATCGACCAAGATGAACTGTTTAGTGTTGCGAACTACCTTTTCACTTGTAAAACTAGTGATGTCATTTTGACACCTTATCAGAGACAGCCATTATATCTTGATGATCTTTTCAGTATTGACAACTTCTGCTAACTGGACTGAAAGTTGTTTCTTAAATATTTCGAACTTCACTATTTTCATGATATTATCAAATTATATGTAAAACATCATGGACAATTTATATAAAAATGCATGTGGATTGTGTTTTCCATGAAAATAATTAGAAGGAAAAGATCATTAGCATCTTGAGTAGTTACAGTTTCAAAAGGATCAAGAAGGAGACTAGTCTAGCCCCAAACTTCTAAAAGAACTTTCTAGAATGTTATAGAACTTTCTGGAATGATGTAGCTTCTATGTCTGAGCCATCCAGAATTGTCTGAGTTATCCAATATAGCACTTGAAATGTGGCTAGTAAAACTGAAGGTTAGAAGGAAAAGATCATTAGCATCTTGAGTAGTTACAGTTTCAAAAGGATCAAGAAGGAGAATAGTCTAGCCCCAAACTTCTAAAAGAACTTTCTAGAATGTTATAGAACTTTCTGGAATGATGTAGCTTCTATGTCTGAGCCATCCAGAATAGTCTGAGTTATCCAATATAGCACTTGAAATGTGGCTAGTAAAACTGAAGAACTGAATTTTTAATCTATTTAATTTTAATTTAAAATTTAATGTAAATAACTATATGTGACTAGTGGTTACCATGTTAGACAGTGCAAGGAGATTAAGCTCTTTAAGAAAAAACTTGAAGAACTATTTACCTGTGGTAGTAGTACTGGGTTAAAGAGACAGAATTGATGGTGGTAGACAGGAAAATATTACAAGTTCCACCTTTTAAAAGTCAGTTTAGGGCAAATCAGAAAACACAAGAAGGGAGAGGGACCCATACAGGTTTTGAAATCTGAATAGCAAGAGAGCTTTCTGTAAGAGTGAAGCTATCCACATGTGAAACTTAACAGCAGTACAAGTAGGTAAAGATGAAACTAAATTTTGTTAAATGTAAAACAGATGAAATATTTTTTAAAAACTTATATTATGAAAACAGAGCATCGTTAGTAATGAGGTACTTTAAAGTACGTAGGTATCATTATCATTATTATTATTATTTACTGTTTGCTCTAAATGAGGCATTTTTTAAAGTAAAAAGTAAGTATATGTGTGTGTGTATACACACACACACACACACACACACATATGTATAACATTTAAAAAAGTGCTTGGGAGAATATAAACTGTAATACCTGTACTAATTGAATAGCTCTCATCTCAGCAAATGATCATTCTGTTCCTGGGTACCCTAACTAGAATTCTGGGACTTATCTCCAATTGCTCCCTTTCCTCTCATCTGCAATATATAATTAATTATCAAGCTTGTCATTCTTACCTTCTACAGGAAATTCACACTGATTCTCTCTTCTTTGTCCCTTCAATCACTGCCTTCATTTAGGCCCTTTCTCACCCAGACTTTTAGATGTACATCATGGTTGTCTTCTGGCTTACAATATCTTTTCTCCCTCTAGTCAACTTCTCCATAAATACCAAGGTCATGTTGTCCACCCGCTTAAAATTCTTCAAGGGTTCTATAAACTGAAAGTCTGTGCCCACCCAAATTCATATGTTGAAATCCTAACCCCCAATGTGAGGGTATTTGGACATGGGGCCCTTGGGAGGTAACTAGGTCCTGAGAGTGGAGCCCTTATAAATGGGATTGGTGCCTTTATAAGAAGAGGCATGAGAGAGCTTGCATCTCCTCTCTCTCTGCCCTCCTTCAAGTGAGACTCCAATGAGGAGACAGACATCTACAAACTTGGAAGAGAGCATCACCAGACACCAGGTCTGTCAAATCCTTGATCTTCAAGTTTCCAGCCCCTGGATCTGTGAGAAATAAATCTTTGTTGTTTAAGCCATCCAGTCTATTGTGTTCTGTTTTAGTGGAGCAAACTAATTGAGACAAAGGGCTTCTCAACAGTTATAAACTACTGCTCAAGATCTTTAGCACACCATGCATGCCTCTTCTTCATCTCTCCCTTCCCGTCTTTCAAGCCCTGACCCTGATTTATATATTCTCTTCCAGCACTTACTGAGCCACAGAATCCCCTTTGCTGGTCTTTCTCTTTGTATATATTGTTTTTATGATTTTTCTCCCCATTTGACATATTCTTCAAGACTCACCTCAGAATCACCTCCTCTGAGAATCCTTCTATACCATAACCTCCCAAGAGAATCAATAATCTGATCTTCTTATTCCACAGTCTTATTATAGTAGTTAATTGAATTCTAAATTCTCTATTTTCCTATCTCCCACAATATACTGGGCCCCACGGGGTAAGGGAAGACACCTTGTTCATCTTTACATGCTCCCTACCCAGCACAGTGACTGACACGCAGTAGGGACTTCATGAATGTCTGATGAGTGAATGAATGCTTACATGGTTTCTCCTTTTATCTAGCCATGTCTGAGGTATGCCTAACTTCTGGGGCTCTGCTATGACTGGGATATACCTGGCAGAAACTACGGGAGGTAAAGTCTTTACAGCTTGGAGAAATTAAATATTATAAAATTTAAAAATATTATAAATTTATCTACTGATCTACAGCTTTAATTTTAAACATCATGTTATTAGAGATTAGTGTCTTGTTTAAGACACTAATTAAATAATCCCAAATAAATGAATTAATGAAGAGGCTCATTAGGCAGTTAATTTATACAAATATTATTACTTTTCAATATTTTGTGGTATTTTAAGCATTTTAAAATATTGTATCATGTCAAGACTATTTTCTCATTCTTAATAAATATTCACTTATGTACCAAATTTTGTGTGTATAATTTTGCCTTCTTTTTCTTAAAAGCACTTCCAAAATTGTGCAAGCTTCAGGTCTTAAAAAGAAAGGCCAAGGTGCTGACCTTTTCTTAGTGTAAAATGTAGAATTAGAATTGACATTCTCTGGACAAATACCAAAGTTAAGCATTGGTATAAATTTGGGCAAGTCAATTAACCTCCCGGTATTTTCATATCCTTGCTACAAAATTTAAGAGTAGAATTAAATTATTCTAAGGCTCCTCCAGCTCTAAATTCTATGATTTCCTTAAGTCTAACAGTGACCAAAAACTGTGTGATTAAGTGATTTGTTCATACCTATGGCATAGATGGTGCTTTTCTAGGAGTCTTATGTCTGTAACATTAGGAAAATATCCAATCTCCTCCTTCAGATTACCTCATAATGTACATAGGGAAGTGAGAAGGCAGGACATTAGATGACTGGTGGCAGGGGACATTGGTAAATTTGGTTGAAAGAGTTAAACTTTGCTCAGTGTACCAGGTGTTTTAGCAAGGCTTAAATAAGCATCTTCATTTATTCATTCACCAACTATGTATTTAGCTCTTTTATGACTCAGGAACTACATTATCAAATGAGAATACTAAAATTAATAAAACTCAGTGTCTGCCCCCAACAACCATACAGGTAGTGGATAAGACAGGTAAGCAAGCCAAGGATGGCCCATCCAGAAAGATGAATGGAAGGAAATGAGAATTACAGAATCTGGTGAGTTTAACCAGATGAAGAAACATTATGTGCAGGTAAGCGGTGGGATGGGGTAGGTGGGATTTGAGGCAAATTTCAGTCAGTGTCTCTAGTGTGTACAGAGGCATGAACATGAGACAGAATGTACTGCACATTAGGATCTAAGAAGAAACATGGCTTCAGAGGTTGTAATTATCTTTGGCTACAATCTTTTAGGCAGGTAAAGCAGGTGAGGGTAACACAACACGGAGTGATGGGGGACTGTGCCCAGCTTGAGGGCACCTACTCCCTCCAAGGGAGAATGTCAGCGCTCAACTCCAGTGGACTCATGTCTTGGAGAAAGCAGACCCACTGTTATTACAAGGAACACAACACGGAGTGATGGGGGACTGTGCCCAGCTTGAGGGCACCTACTCCCTCCAAGGGAAAATGTCAGCGCTCAACTCCAGTGGACTCATGTCTTGGAGAAAGCAGACCCACTGTTATTACAAGGTTTTTTACCACATCTGCTGTAAAAAGTGACCATCTGGTGATGTGGGAAAGACTACAATAGGTGATAGACATGAATAAGTAGATGCTGACCAGTTTCAGGTCACTGCTCAAGAAGCAAGACATGGTTTTAAGGCTACATGTTTTAAAGGCCTTCATGGAATATATTATGTTTTACTATAATTACTATCAATATTATTACTGCAATAAATTTAAGAGGTTTTCTTATAATGTTCCTAAAAATATCTCTATAGAAATCGACAGTATTTTTTTAAAAATTTAATTATGAAAAATTGTAAGCATACACAAAAATAGAATAGTACAATTCAACAATTACCAACAGTTTACCATTCTTGTCTAATCCATTTCCTCACTCTTTCCTCATAAAAACTTCAAAATTTCTCCAAGAGAGAAGGTTTTTTAAAACATTTTCACACTGAAAAATATTGCAAGAATTTCTTGTTATTATCTAATACCCAGTCTGTGTTTAACCCTTCCTGATTGTTTTAGAAAATGTCTCTCTTTTTTTCAGTCTGTTTGTTTAAATCAGGATCCAAACAAGATTCACACATATTAAGTCCATTTTAAAAGCTCTTCTCAAAAATGATTTTGCAACAGGCAAAGCTATTTGCTTTAAAGAAACTGCAGTGCCCTGAACAAGAAATACAAAGTGGTTTGTGATCAGTGCTCTTGCTAATGCTTTTACTCTGGAGTCAGCCTGTGTTCAAAACCGGGATCTGCTAATTATTGCTGTGTGACCTTGGGTTTAACCTCTTGCTTAAATTTCAACTGTAAAATGGGGATTAAAAAGTGTCTATCCCATACAGTCCTTACTAGGATTAAATTAAATAAGTTTATATTTGAGGATGTAGAGTTGTGCCTTATACAAGGCAAGTCTTATATAAGGGTTTGTTAAAAAAAATTAATTAAATGAATAAATAAATTCAGCTTTCACCCATGACATATTAAAAATGAGTGAATTGCCTAGGGATGTTAGGCATGATTCATTTTCAGTCCAAGAATTGTCCACCATGTCTCATTTAATATTATGCCTACAACATATTTTTCCACAGAAACATGCAGACCACACATGCAATTTTTGTAATGGAGGCAATGACAAAATCTGTAAACTGGATACTAGAAGACCGTGGAAAGCATCAAGTAGTTTCCCTGGAGGTCTGACTTTCCTTTGGGTGTGGCCATGGGGAGGAGCTGGCAGTAGATTGAAGGATGAGAGGAGCTGGAGGCCTAGGTATTCATTACTCTGATTCCTTCCCTGCCAGGCCAAGAGTCGGCAGTGATGATTCCTCCACTGAAGACAACAGCAATTATCGGGCAGCCTTCTGGAACAGAAGGTTCTAGAATTTGCTCCCTGTACTTCCCATTCAGGTCTAGGGGCGGTAGAGTCTCCCCACAATTACTGTCTAGCTTTAGGGTGCTTTCTTTTTTTCCCTATTGGTTTTCCTTAATGGTCTCTTCATTAAATTTGCCTCAATTACCCATGTGAGCACACCATTTATTTCCTTCAGATGCAGTCTAATGAAGGCCAAATATGAAATATGTCTACAAGACGTCCTGACTGATAATAGCTACATTTAGGGAGAACTTTTACTCTATGCCAGACACTCAACTACCAGCTTTACAATCAACATTCATTTAATTCTTACAATCACCCTGCATGGTAGGTACTCTAATTTTTACAGATTAGGAAACTAAGGCTTAGAAAGGTTTGTGGGCCCAAGATGTGCCTGGCGTTAGCCAGCAGAGCTAGACTTAAGAGTCAGGTTAGCACAGCCTGGGGGTTTAGAGCACAGACTCTGGAGTCTGACTGCCTGAGTCTAACTTTTCTGGCCCTTCTCCTTACGTGCTCTTGATCCTAGCTGCATTTCTATTGATTAATTTCCTCAACTATAAAAGGGATAAAATAGTACCTACTTCACAGGGTGGTTGCGAGGATGAAATGTATTAATTTATATAACACACTTAGAGAACTTGGCTTGTAGGAAACACCAGTATGTGTTTGTTCTGACTGTTTATGAATCCAAAGCCCATTTACTACATTATCCTCCCTCCTATCAGAGATGATATGCTTTTTCTTTAGAGTGTAAGATCCCTGTCCCCATTTTCAAGTAACTTGTGTGATGTTCTCTATTTTGTGCAGTGGAATGATCTGCCATTGAAAAATAAAGCTCTTATGTTTAAAAAGAAAAAAGAGAATAATTAGTCCTTTTTTCATTGTTAAAAAGGCAAGTGTCAACAGCATCACAGGAAAAGTTGTGGAATCTCCCCTCTTTGTGCATTGAATGAGTTATAACAGCAAAGATAACATCTTAAAGACCAGAAGGCTCATGATTCTTTCATTTACCTATGTGGAGAAACTGGGGAAATTTGGCTACAGTCCATTCATTGTTGTTCCATTATTTTAGAAAAGGGGTTCTTTGTGGACATAAATGTGTTTATTATGCAGGCAAACTTTTGCCTTGGACAAGTAAACTGAAGCTCAAATTCTAAGACCCTTTTCTGTCATCCCAGAGAGATTTAATTTGTACAAACTTGACGAATAGCCATAGAATCTGTATTCTTTAAAGGCAAAAGAAGCCAATATGCTGAAGACAACATGGGAAGAATTAGATCAAGCAATTCAGACACAAAGCATTCCAGAACACTACTGACTTTGGAAATTTTCTGAACAGCATCGTAGACTTTCCTGATCTCTAAAACAATACCATGACTATATGACCCTCCCAAAAATATAATTACAAATACATAGACCTACAATTTATATTTTTGCCTCTGAACACATATCTAAAAAAATTAGAAACAGTCCAAAACTCCATATTTAAAAACATTTTTTAGTAGGNTAAATGTGTTTATTATGCAGGCAAACTTTTGCCTTGGACAAGTAAACTGAAGCTCAAATTCTAAGACCCTTTTCTGTCATCCCAGAGAGATTTAATTTGTACAAACTTGACGAATAGCCATAGAATCTGTATTCTTTAAAGGCAAAAGAAGCCAATATGCTGAAGACAACATGGGAAGAATTAGATCAAGCAATTCAGACACAAAGCATTCCAGAACACTACTGACTTTGGAAATTTTCTGAACAGCATCGTAGACTTTCCTGATCTCTAAAACAATACCATGACTATATGACCCTCCCAAAAATATAATTACAAATACATAGACCTACAATTTATATTTTTGCCTCTGAACCCATATCTAAAAAAATTAGAAACAGTCCAAAACTCCATATTTAAAAACATTTTTTAGTAGGCATATTCCCACATTTCTCTTTATTGTGTTTTATGAACAAAGGTCAGAAACATTGCTCAATGAATGGTGAAATACAGATAATGCTACTAGTGTTTTACTACTTTAACTTGAACTTTATAAGCCTCTCAAACTATAAGTATACTTAGCAAATAATTGACAATCATAGAAATTAATTATTTTTACCTTTACTTCTACTTTCTCTATATATCTATTCATTTGTTTGTTTGTTTGTTTGCTTATACATTCATTCATGCCATTATCGGTCACTTGACACTCTGTGTGTCTGGTACCTGCTGAGCCCTGGGAATGTAAAGACAGATAAACAGACTAGCTGTTCTCAAGATGCTCACAGTCTACTAAGGGAGACAGACTGAGAAAAAATAAGCATATTCATGACTTAGAGGTGCCATGATTGAAACTTCATTGTCAGAACATGCAGAGCAGTGGAGACATAAATAGTAAAAATTCTCCCCTCCTGGCAAAGGCAAGACCTAAAGAATGGCCATCACCCAGTGGATCTTAGGTGAGGAATGCTGAAGGGGGAGCAGGTTTGATAGGGGAAATTTGAGATGCATGCAAGATATCTAGATGGCATGTTAGGGAGGCTGTTGGAAATACGGTTTTGGAATTCAGAAGAAAACACTCGCCTAGAGACTGGCGAGCCAGCGGTATCCGAGCAAGAGTTATAGCCAAGGATGGGGATGAGATCCCCCAGGTAGGACACTCTACAGGAGCCCCCAAAACAATCGCTTCCACAAAACCTGGGGGAACTTCAGCCCATGAAAGACAAGAGGATAAAAAGAATCTGTGTTGCTTGAATACATTTCAAATCCTTTCCTGAGAGCCAATGTTGTAAAGGCATCTTTGCTGTAAGGAAGCGAGATAAAATGTGATAGAAGGGGAAGAGGAGGAAAGAAAGAAAGAAAAAAACAAAACCAAAAAGCCTGGTTTGAATTCTCGATGCTCTCTAAGAAGAAAAGAAGGGATTCAAACCTACAATTCAAAGCCCATTCTGTATCTCCTGAAACCCATGGGCAAGGGCTCAGGGAAAATTTCTGGATACAGCATATTCTTGGCTGCGAGAGGCAGAATAAGAGGTTTTGTGAACTTAAAGATGGGTTTGGGGATCACTTTTGGAGAGTGATTTGTAAATATATAGATTAAGTTTCTCTGTAAAGTTAGGTTGGGAACCAAGGATGAAAGTGTTTACTAAGAATGCTGATGCAAAACTGTCTTGGAAAGAAGAGGAGTGTTATTTACACACATAAATAGGCCTCCAGGTTCGACTCCTCCTGTTATTACAGGTAGTTGTTAGAGAGGGTGTGTAACAGATAATCAAGTGTCTCAAGGACAAGAGCTTGGATGAGCTGTCTTGAGTGTGACCCCCCTGATCTCATCTCCTGTGGGTCTCTGCAGTCAGCAGCTCTAACTCGCCAGCAGCAAGGACCAGCACACAGTGGGCTGGGCTGGGATGTGAGCCTCCTGACGAGGACTGTGTAAGCTTCCAGATTCCTTTCTATGGTGACATACCATCTCTGTGACCTTGGGCAAGTTCTGCAGCATCTCTGAGCCTCAATTTCCTCATCTGTAAAGTGAAGAATAAAAGTCCTTACCTCCTGCAATTTAAAACAATAACTTAAGTATCATCAGGATAGGGAATTTGCCTTGTTTGAGACTGATAACCCCCATCAAATGATAGGTATTTCAAAAGTATTTGTTGAATAAATGAATGTACATAAAGTACATAAGAGTGTCTAGCATATAGTAGGTGCTTAATAATCATTCATTCCTTCCAGAAATTCACATGGGCACTGCCTCTTCCCATCCTCCAAGCTCACGTAAGTGTCCCTCTACCTCATCATCTGCCTGCACGTGTTACAGATATTCACACATTATTAAGGAAAAACCATCAATCTGCTTTCTTGGACCTAGAAGACTGCCTGGAAATTGACAGAGAAAGTATCTTTGGAAAA
>NW_007727035.1:52996-54882 GCF_000696425.1 Galeopterus variegatus
GTATTTCAAAAGTATTTGTTGAATAAATGAATGTACATAAAGTACATAAGAGTGTCTAGCATATAGTAGGTGCTTAATAATCATTCATTCCTTCCAGAAATTCACATGGGCACTGCCTCTTCCCATCTCCCAAGCTCACGTAAGTGTCCCTCTACCTCATCATCTGCCTGCACGTGTTACAGATGTTCACACATTATTAAGGAAAAACCATCGATCTGCTTTCTTGGACCTAGAAGACTGCCTGGAAATTGACAGAGAAAGTATCTTTGGAAAAAATATTATAGCAAAGCAATATTTCACAATGTTCCAAGTGATTTCCAAGGACTGTTAAAGGGAGCTATGTGGGAGTAAAAACATACTAAGTATTAAGTCCGAAATTGTTGAGGATCACTGCCCTAAACAGGTTTCCTCATTCTGGGTCTTTTCAAAGCCTTTATAATTCATATGTGGGCTGTGATTCTCCAGGAGGGGAACAGAATACGTGGCCTCCCAATCTGTCTGATCAGAGGACGCTTTCGTCACAAAATATCTCATTGCACAGGGATAACTCCTTGAGAAATGTGGATCTAATCATTAGCTAAAAGAGCAGACACAAAGCCAAAGGATTTATTTTTATAGGGCAGTAAAATACTTTTTTAGGTCAGGGAAGGCTTATTTAGCAATGAGATGTGGAGTTCTCACAACCCAAGACAGTCATGAAGGAAATTTCATTCCAATGAAACAGTTAGGTGGGTGAAAACAAATGAACATAAAATAAGTATATAATAACACCTTGGGAAAATTAAACATCTCTCCATTTAACATCTGTCACACAGATAATCGTAGGAGCTGGATTGATTATGGAAGAGGAAACTGGAAGTTTAGAAAGGAAGCAGCTGAGTTTGCTTATATCACCTGCAAAGGGACTACTTTCTTTGGCAGATTGATATTGCACAAAGGTTTGAAGTTTCATTAAAGACGCATGGTTGGATGGTGGAGCAGTATGTTACACAATGTGTGTGTGTAATTGGACAATACATTGCATTAGGCTGTCCAAAAATATAATGGTATTATACATGCATTCTGGATTGTGCTGTGCCTTAAATGAGATCTTTACTCAAGGAAACCATACAACACCATGTCATATCTGTAACAATGAAAATGTGGTCAGCACGTTAATTATAAAATGACAGTTGGATTCCTCTGAATCATGATTTGTTGACAACTGGGATTTTTTCCCCCTGGTACAATTTTATAATATTTCAGTGTCTATTGTAATTTTGAAAAGCATACGTGTTTGTATTTTCTGAAAGGCCTGGTTATGTAAAATGGAAGAAATTAAAAACAAAAACAAAAACAAAACATGAACCAGGCCAAATAGCATAACAAAATTCTTAAGTTAACTATGTCAAGGGGCATTCACACCTGCAGATAATACTCTCTTCTTTACATGTAAACTTCCTGCAGAAAGCGGGTCGGAGTTAACAGCTGGATCAACTTGGAGGGGTTTTACTTTCTTTGCTTTTTAACAATTAGTTTTATGTTCTTTTAAATAATTGCTTCATTATATTTTGTACATCTGTGCAGGGGTCTGATGATGATATTTGGTAAATTTCCAAATGGCTGTAAAACTGGGGAATACCAGTTAAGCAACAGTATAACCCACCAGTACGTTAGAAAAGAGGTTTTACACAATAGCTCCAGAAAAAAAATTCCTTAAACAAAAGTATTGATTCTGATCTGTGAGGAAATGGTTCTGCTTCAGGTGAGGATATCAAACACTGTATTTTTTTTAAGAAGATAGGCACTAGGTAGTTCAAAAGCTACCAACAAAAATGATGAAAGATTTGGAAAACAAAAGCTGTGAGAGGAGGTTAAAAGCATGGAAATATTCATTCAAGTCAAAA
>NW_007727035.1:55530-58774 GCF_000696425.1 Galeopterus variegatus
AGGGCAGTTAGAAGAAAAAAACTGTACCCATTTTATTTAATATCAGGAACAACTTTGTGACCCAAAAAACAGTCATATGATGGAATTAACTGCCACGAAAGTCTAAAGTTTAGCAGCTGTGGAATCAAGAGTGAGTTTGCTGTGAATCCTTTAGAGTAATTTGAAGCACTTTGTAATTGGTCTGTGGCCTGGAAAATGGGTTGGAACTTAGATCTTCTGTTGTAAATGATCATATGAACTCATCATTGCTCTAATAATTTGTTTGGGTCGGGAAGGAAATATATGTATATATATGAGTTAGTAGAGCCATAAATCATCCCTAAGGGACAAGCATCAAAATTCGGAATGAGAATATTCTTAAATATTTAAATCACAAGTGGCTGATGTTTTCAGTAGAGCATAATTAACAAATATAAGAACTTTGCATTTGTTCTTTGAAATACCAGATAATGAAATTTTACAAAGTTGTAATTATCAGAAGAATGTAGAACCATCGTGTGAACTGACAGAGGGTGTCAAAGAAACAGACAATAAAACATAGAAATACATTCTTACTAATTATATAGAGTAATACGCTTTTTATTACATTACTATATAAAGATTTCATATATGAAAAAAGTTGGAAAATAAATTTAATTTTAAAATATTTGAAGAAGGAGGGGGAAAGGAAACATTATTTTAAAGATTATGCAAAATGATTGATTAATAATTTGGATAAAATTAAGAGTAGTAGTCACATTTTACACCAAAAGAAAGTCTTGCTGGATTAGAACAATGTTTCTCAAAAGCTGGTAATGGGGAACAATGGGGAGTGGTGTATAACAATGTTTTCTGAACTACATATGCTTATTTCATCCAGAGGGACTGCTACACTCCCTGAGAGTTATGACTCTGTCCTTGGTGAGAAAACTGAGGCTACAGTGATTTTCTCAATAATTAACTGAACATGCATTTATTGAGCATTTGCTATTTGCCAGGTATTTATGCTAGGTGCTCAAAATAGACAGACAGACAAAAGGGTGAGACCCCTGTTCTAGAAGACTTTAGTGGACACCTGCTGTCTTAGTTCAGGGTGCTGTAATAGATATACAACAGACTGGGTGGCTTAAACAACAGACATTTATTTCTCACAATTGTAGAGCCAGGGAAGTCTAAGATCAAGGTGCCAGCAGATCCTGTGTCTGGTGAGGACCTGATTAGTGGTTTATAAGTGGCCATCTTCTCATTATATTCTCACATGAAGAACAGAGAGAGAGAAGCAGCAAGCTCCCATATATGTCTTCTTATGAGAGCACGACTCCCATTCTGAAGGATCCACCCTCATTAGTCATTATCTCCCAAAAGTCCCACCTCTAAACATTATAACACTGGGGATTAGGCTTCAACATAGAGTTTGGGGTGGATACAAACATTTAGTCCATAGCACCAGCTGTTGTCTTCTGCCCAGCATTCATGCCTCCTTCTTCTGCTAGTAGCGCCCTGATTTTACTTTGGGAAACCATAGTACTCCCAATCTCAGACCTTGAGGTTCAGGTAGAGTTTATCTCGTTCCCAACCCCAGGCATGAGTACGGGATTTTGGCCTGGCTAATGAGTATGCATTATGTACCTGGCCACAGTGATTGGTCAAAATGGACACTGAAGGCCAGTCTTAGGTCGTATGTTAGAACTACTGGAAGGGTAGTACCCTCTTTGCTTTGGTATTTCTAGGCTGGTAGAAAGTAGCCTGGAGTTGCCATGGGTCACTTTGTCACTGCATAGAAAAATTTGCCTTAGGATGAATAGAGCAAAACAGAAAGATGAAGAAATAGCACATTCTTGTGATATTGTGAACCTCTGCATACAGAAATGCCTGCAGGTGACTATTTCTGGACCTTTAAATTTTGGGCACCAATGAATTCCCTGTTGTTGTTGTTTTTCATGTTAGTTTATTTATTTATTTTTTTAAGGGCAAAAACCTCTGCCTCGTGGAACTTACTTTCTAGAGTAGAAAGACAGACAATAACCAATATGCACAATTAAACAGTATATCACCTAGACTGGGCGACAGTGGTAAGTGCTATAGAAAAAGACAAAAGAGGAGCAGGGTATGACGTGTATGTGTGGGGTGGGGAGGGGGGTGGAGAGGAGGGAAAGCACAGTTTAAAAAATGGGTGGCTAAACTAGGTAGGACCTTCTGAGAAGGTGACATCTGAGCAGAGAATTGAAGGACTTGAGGGACATCTGGAGAAAGAGTATCGAGTAAGTCCAGGTCCTAAGACGAGATCTAATTGCTACAAGAGCATCTCTGACTTACCTTCCTCTCTCCGACAGAATCATATTAATTTCCTTTCGACTACTCTATTTCAATTGAGCTTGGACAATTCATTAATAAGGAAGGCAATTTAACATTTAAAGAGCAAATTTTGTCAAAACATATTTGTATGTATATGCATTTATATATGTATATATATGTATCACACACACACATATATATGCATATTTATATATAAAACTTTAATTTTTCCAAATTCTACTTATGGGTAAAGTTTTCAAATATGAGCTATTTGCCCTTTGCTTTACTTTTGAAAAGTAAATTTTGATAAACCAAAAATTAAGCCTGTGTACAATGATTCTGCAATCAGAGTTTAGAATATTTTCTAAACAACCACTTAGAACAAACTATACTAAGTAAGGTACTATCAGCCTTAACAGAAGCAATCCTGGCAAACAATTATTCTCATTGCAGCACTGACAATTATGTAAATGTGTCTGGAACAGCAATGGGCACCTAATTATGACATCTAATTATGCCAATTTATTTATACACCTCCTTGAACAACATTTTATTTATAACTCCTCCACTCACTCAAAGACAAGATAAAGTAAGGAGACATCATCCACAGATGATTGCCTCGTCTTTGCTATATGAACACGAGCTGATCTACTTGAACCTTAACAAGCTGGTGTGTGTCCTGCGCATGTGAGAATTTGCTTTTCACCTGATCATTTTAAATTTCAGAAGGTGAGGAGAAGTGAATGCGGCTCTGGCTGAAGAGCTGATAGTATTAGTTTTCTCTTCCTAGCAGAGGGAGCTAGCCTATCTCATCTTACTTAAGCAAGAAGTCAACATCGGTGCTTCCTTCCACTAAAGGGGGAGCAGATTATTCTATCCTAAAGCACAGAGTAACAAGAAATACATGTATCATATCACAGGGTTGTTCCTGCCATTTAGATGTGTTTGTTTCCTTCTCTTTTCTTTCTTT
>NW_007727035.1:59774-64980 GCF_000696425.1 Galeopterus variegatus
TCCTTCCTTCCTTCCTTCCTTCCTTCCTTCCTTCCCTCCTTCCTTCCTTCCTTCCTTCCTTCCTTCCTTCCTTCCTTCCTGTTTCTGTCTCTTTCTCCCTCTCTCTTTCTTTAGAATGCAATGGCATTTCTTGGAATTAAGTGGCATTTCTTGATGATGAGGTTTATGACATAACCTATCTCATCAGTTCCCTAGAAGCAGAACCCAAGGTGAGGTTTATTGTGCTAAGTGATTTATTGGGGAAACATCCTCAGATAAAGGGGGTAAAGGAAGCAGGGTTTGGCAGGGAAAGGAACCTAGTGAGAAGGTGGGCTAAATTGGAGACTAGCCCCAGCCTGAGCCCAAGGGGAGTTCTGGAGCACGAGTTGCATACAGAGTTGGGCCTACCTTGAGGCAAGGGAGCTGGTGTTTGGTATCTCAAGATGATTTAGCCATTCGCTTAGGTTGGGGGGCAGCAGAGGTTGGGGAATTGTTAATCTCCAGGATATTCTCATTTGACCCAGAGAAATGGCACTCCCCCCACTTCCCCACCCCCAACACTCACAGCAACAGGGAAAGGCACAACAAAGGTGTGGACGAGGCACAAACAGTATCCTCTGCAGAACTCCTGCTAAAGGATGGTTGATACATCATTTGGACTGCAATAAGGAGGTTAAAGATTGCCTCATATCATAAGAATGAATTTCAGCTTGAGAAATGTGAAATTAAACTTCTAATAAACTCTTTCATCATTCTTGAAATACTGTAATGATGTTTAAAAAGGCTGAAAACATGGGCAATTTTAGGCCTCTGTTTATCTATGAAATGAAGAGATCAGAAGATATGTTATCTCTCAGTTCTAAGCCTGTTGATTCTAAATGACTTTTGGTAGTGTCATTTAGACATTTTCAAGACGTCTGCCTTTCTCTGCTCTTCTAAAATATCTAATTTTCCTCAGCATATTACAGTTGAGGAACCCTGAAGGATCCCGTAAAGGGATCAACCCAGGGCTGAGGGTTGCATCTAGACAATTGATAATCAAAGTGCTGTCTGCAGACCAGCAATATCACCCAGAAGCTTGTTGGAAATGCAGGCCCCAACTCCAACCTATTGAATCAAAATCTGACTTTTAACAAAAATCCACAGGAGACTCATATGCATATTAAAGTTTGAGAAGCACCAAGATATAGGATCTTGTTGAAATAAACTGGTAGTTACTTGAAGAGCTCTTCAAGTTTTGGCTTCTTCAGCTGGGAAGGGTGAGGGGCTGGTAGTTAAGAACTGAGCTTATTAAAATCTCCAAGAACAACTGGAATTGAACCATTTTCTGACCAAGGTAAAACAAGGCTGCCTTGAGTGGGCCTGCTTAAATCACCCATTTTTTTTAAAAACAAGTAACCCATCATTTTTTGTCTTAGTGTTCAACTGTGAAAAAGAATTTGTGTAAATTATTAGCCTTTGTAACCTATCATATGCCTCCTCTGTTCCTGTTTTGGCAAGTCAGCCGAAGTTGCTAAAAGAAAATATTCAACAGCTTCTGCTAAAACCTTAGAAAATCTTACTTTTTTGAGTTACACAAAGCAGGAAACCAAATTGAGTTTTGACTGCCAAAAAGGGAAGAAGTGAATCATTCTCATTTGATGGTTGCCAAATCGTCAATCATTCTAAATTAATTGTCATTCATTCTGACACTTGGGAAGTACCAAAATGCAATTGGGAAAATGTCCTGAAGAAAACCTAAGATATAAGAGCCATTATTTGTACTTGTAAGAGCTACCACCTCAAAAAATTAATATTCCACACCCATTTATTGAACTAAGGATTGCCAATCAAGTTGGAGTTCTTTAGTATGTAATATTTGGCAAAACTCATTGGAACTCTGGAGGCCTGAGGGCACCCATATATTCCACACAATTCTTTCCAAAATAATATCAACTTTTTAAAAGATGCAAAAATGTGTGAAAGCTATAAATTCATCTTTTTAAAATATCTTGCTGTCCCTTTGGGAGAATCTCATGGGCATAGATAATTACTTCTATATGGGGAATAATGAATCACAACATTTTCTGATTCATATCTACGTTCTTTTGGCAGGTCTCTGGCATGAATCACATGTAAATGAATATGATGTTTTCTGAATTTTACTAGCACAGATATACTGTACCTCAAACTCTAAAATATCTGAAAGATAAGGTAAAAATAGAATATTTCTGCCCCACCTATTCTTCTCTCAAAAGGATGATATAGAAAAAAAATAGAATAGACCAATCTCCCATCTTAACTGAGAAAGATGCCCAAGAACAGAGTCTTTCACTGTCAACAACCTAGGACATAGTCTCTTGGAGGTGGAAAGATTAGGATTTTTAAGAATTTCTAGTCCCCCTATGTTTCTAGATAGGTCTCAGAGCAGTCTCTCGGTTTTCCAATGTCATATAACATGCCTTTTATTCTATCAACAATATTTTATTGTGCTCCTATTAAATGATTGGCATTTGACTAGCTTCCTGGCCATCCAAAAAGGATCAAGACCTTGTTTATGCTGTTTATAACATTGTGGTTTAATGTGGAAGACAAACACTCAAACCAGTATTTGATTTTAAACCAGGAAAATCTCTATTAGGTATATGAACAAAGCACTGTTGGTGTATAGGGAAGGTATAACTATCTGCCAAGTCACGAATGGCTTCCCAAAGAGGATGGTCCTTACAAATCAGATTTCTCCAGGAGGATGAGGGAAATAAAACTCCCTAGGCCCAAAGCAATACTTGGATTATAACAACAACAATAGCTAATACTTTTTGTAAATTTACCAAGTGCCACATCTTGTTCTGAGCACTTTACATGTATTAACTCATTTTAATCCTCACAACACTCATATAAGTTATTTAATATTATCAACTGCATTTAATAAATGAGTAATTTGAGGTCCTTAGAGATTAGTTTATTGAAAAAATTGTATTCATAATGGTGGGAGTATAAGAGAGTTATGTGTTCAAACAACAAGTCACGTCAAGTATGGTGGAAGCAACTTCTGTGTTTTCTTAGCTCAGGCTGCTATAACAAATTGCCATAGACTGGGTGGCTTAAACAACAAGCATTTATTTCTTACAGTTCTGGTGGTTGCAAAGTACAAAATCAAGATGCTGGCAGATTCAGTGTTTGATGAGGGCCTTCTTCCTGGTTCTGGATTCCCTGGTTTCTTTGCTGTGTCTTCATGTGTGAAGAGCAGAGAGAGCTCTACACTTGTCATGCATTTTAATAAGGACACTAATCCCATCGTGGAGGGCTCCACTTTCATGACCTCTTCTAAACCTAAATACTTTCCACTGCCACCATCCCCACCCAAATACCATCACCTTGGGAATTAGAGTTTCTACATATGCATTTTGAGGGACACAAGAATTCAGTTCATAGCAAGTGTGGAAGTGTGTTGGGAGACAGGAGTGGAAAGTTACAGTGAGCAAGATCAGGAGGGATCTTGTCATCATTAGGTAGCTTGGACTTTATCCTGTCCAAAATGGGAGGTCATGAGATTTTGAAACAGGAGAATAACATAAGATTAGTTTTGAGAACAAAAAGTTAGTGGCTGTGTGGAGAATGAAATGGGAGAGAGTTAGACTTGCTGCATCTGTTAGGACTACTCATATAGCTAGGTTTGTAAAACAGTAAACGACAAAACTAGACAGTGAAATTGAGAATTTGGAGGTATTGCTGAGACAGTACAGGTAAGTCTGGAGGGCACACACACACACACACACACACACACACACAGAGATAGATTTGGGGGTTGAAAGTTTTACCACTTATTCAGTCAGTCACTCAGTTAAGAACTTTGTTGTGGGATCTGAACGCTTTACATACTGAAGACTAACCGAATCAACAAGTATGTGCTGAATGACTGAATTGTATCTCCAAGGGAAAGGCAAAGCCGGAAAATTTCTACGGTTGAAGTAGGCTTTAATCTGCATTGCTACAGTTCTTCTTGATACTTCAAGGAAAAAAATATATATTATTTCCCTCTTTTCTAAATCTGAAATGCTGCATTGGTAAGGTGGTAAAAATTGCTGCTCTTTATCGTATTTTAATGTTTTGCAGTTTGGGGGCAAGATAAATGGAAAAAATTAATTTTCATTGAGTAGCTGAAAAAAGGATATTCAAAAGGGTATGGAAATTAAATCTACAGTTGATCTAAGTTTGATATAAATCTTTAAACTAATGCTTATGTTAGAAAAACAGATTCATGACTTACGATGTTTTAGTGTTTCTTGAGGGCTACCTTTGTTTTATGAAAATGGTCACAGCCATATCCCAGTGATTCCCATTTCTTCCTGAAGCAAGAAATTGAAAATGGTCACGTATTAAATTGTGACATTCAATGATTATTTAATTCATAAAAGATTTTGTAGAAAAGTATTTTTACAGATTTTTAAGAGCTGATTGGCTCTGTGGATGTCTCAAAAGTGAATGAATCTCCTGGTAAAATCTGTTAAGTTTTTAAAAACCCATGCACTTATATAGTTGTAGACTGGGGGAAAGGCTCATTCATATGATGCTTTTCACTGTTGTCAAATATTAATTGGACATCATACACACAGAGAAAGCAAAACAGAAATTAAAATCCAACACTTCAATACAATATTTTCTTTTTGTAATTCCATACTTGTTGATTCGGTTAGTCTTCAGTATGTAAAGCATTCAGATCCTGCAACAATGTTTTTAACTGAGTGACTGACTAAATAAGTGGTAAAACTTTCAACCCCCAAATCTATCTGCATGTGTGTGTGTGTGTATGTGTGTGTGTGTGTGTGTGTGTGTGTGTGTACTCAGTGAGTCCTCCAGACTTACCCATACTGTCTTTGAAATACCTCCAACTTCTCAACTTCACTATCTTTTGTAGGCACTACCTCAGTGCCTAAGAATAGCTGGTAAGTCAAATTGCTGAGAGACATAGTTCTCCAAGCAGTATGGCTGGACTACTATAAGAGAGTGTTGAAAAGAAAGCCTGGAAGAAATTGAAAGGATAAAGAGAAGAAAAATGGGGTGGGGGAGAAACTGACTTAAATCAATGCCAACACTTAAAAAACAACAAACATAAATCATAGGGAGAAAAAACCCCAAAGGACAAATAAAAGCCTTTCAGAAGGAAGGAATGTCCAAATACATAAAACAAGGCAGAAAAACCTCTATTAAAACAAACGGTGTATTACAAAATTTATTCACGTGAATA
>NW_007727035.1:65967-67685 GCF_000696425.1 Galeopterus variegatus
ACAAAATCCTAGGGAGAAGGTGTCATGTGGGTGGGTGCCTTGCAGCTCTAAGTGAGAAGATAGAAGATCTGATCTCTTTGACATCATTTCTGGGAGGTGGGCACTGTCCTCATTTAAGCTGCTCACAGTGGAGACATACCTCAAAAGGGAGATTAAGGTAAAAGGAAAAAGTGAGTGTTAGAGTGTCATAGCCCAACACCAAACAAACAAATAAATAAACAAGACGATTGTTGACCAAAACTTTCAGTTATGAAAACTCTAAACAATAGAGAAGTAAATCAAAACTTAAAAATGCCTTTATAATTAGACTACCAGAGATAATATGAAGGATCTTCAAAAAGTTCATAGAAAGATTAGTATTATTTTTTAATTCTATTTCTCCATGAACTTCCTGAAGTGCTTTCAGATTAATGGCTAGGTTTAAATCTTCCCAGTCTTTTGTATTTACAAATGTAAATATATCTTCCTATATCATATACATTATTCTGTAACTGTATTTAAACTTTAAAAATTAAATAACTATAAGGGTACTTCATAAAAAGTACTTCATATTTTCAGGGAAAAAATAGAATTAAAAGATACTATGAATCTTTCCATGAACTTTTTGAAGGACTCATATTAACCTTTCCTTATTTTAATATAAAGAAAGATTTACCCCATCCATTTTTATGGCTTCCTAGTGTTCCATTTTATAGATTTTCATAATTTATTTAACCAATTTTCTATTAATGAGTATTAAGAGTGTTTTTCATTTTCCACTATTATGAACATCTTTGCACATTCATCTTTGCATTCTTCTTCAATTATTTCCTTGGGAATAATTCTGAGAAGTGGAACTTTCAGGTCAAAGGGTATCCTCATTTGAGAAATATTGCCAAACTGCTTTCCAGAAAGACAATGACAGTTTACACCCCCACAAACAGCTTGTGAGATATAATCATCAACATCACCAACTTCTTCATCATTTCTCCTTCTTAATCACCGGAAAGGTGTGAAAAAACCCTTACACTTAAAGGTAAAGATTTATAATTACTAACACTTACCTTAATAAGACAGTGCTTAGAATTGGGTAAGCATAGCTTTAACAACAGTCTACTCAGACTCAGCAGAAAAAAAAAATATTGCAGATATTTAATTATTATAGTCAAAAGAATCTTCCTTGAATAACAGTGTAGACAGGAATCTTTAACAGACTGTATATTTTAACTTGCTTCCTGTGTACTTTGTTAAACATACTATTAGTTATTCTGTGTAGGTGACTTCAAATTTATATAATTGTACACATCAAATCTCTGAGTCAGCCAGAATTCTACTTACTTGTGGTGAGATAATAAGGATAAAGAGACTTTGCCAAGAAAATTCAGGTTTAGATGGTCATCTTTTTCCTTGAGTAATGCTTACTGATGATAATCACTTAGAGACATTTTCACATTTAGGGAATCCTTGCCCTTGAAGTGTTATTGATGCTGATCTTGAAAATTTACAGTATTTCCAAAGCATTTCAGAAATCAGAGAAACTCTCTTGACAAGAGGAGACTGTGTTAATGCCAAACCCGAAAATGTGAAGATTCTGCTTATTCCAGTGAGTGGTGTTTTTGAATAAGGCAAAATCTATAATCTTAGTAAATATTACACACTATTATTAAAGAAGCAAAAAAGAATTGTGCTGGAGTTAATTAAAGCTTTAAGAAATGCCTGCTTTTATTGGCAAAAAAAAA
>NW_007727035.1:68152-73266 GCF_000696425.1 Galeopterus variegatus
AAAAAAAAATTTTTTTGGTTGCAACAAGAAAACTAAAAATTAAGAGGATGGTTGGCAGCAATATTGATATGCTAATGGATAAACATGCTAATTTAGAAAAAACTAATCAGCAAAGACATTACTAATGGAAATGTACAGGAAAATGGCTAATGTTGTATGCAAACCTGGTATCTACAAAATTAAAAAGAAACCAGTTTTGTTTTCATAATTGTAACTTGAGATTCGGATCTTCTCTAAATAAGCTTTGCTACAAGAAGATACTGACAAACTTGCTGGGTGCTAGATGAGCTAATTCACACACACACATGATTATTATATGTAAATAATTATTTTTATACCCACTTATATTCAATATGAAACTATGTCTTCTATTAATGTAGTCTTTCGGGCTCCCGGTGGCAACCTCCTTACGAGAAAAGCAGACAAAGACTTTTCAGGTCAAACAGCCTCTGAATTTGTTGGGCATAGAGTCGTAACTTCACTGACAAAATTAACCTGATAAATGTAATTTCTCTTTTGCAGTTATGCATATATCTTATGAGCAATTCCTTTCCCTTGCTTTGTCCTCTAAACTTAAAGATAGGCGCTAAAATACCTATAGGCCCCAGGAAAGTAATGTAAATGAATGAAGGCATAATATACTAGGTGTAGTATACTAGGGACTAGGAGAGATTGAGGCAAAATTGGAGAACTCAGTGTAGGGGGGTAGATCATGCTAGTTACCATGGGAAAATGTCAGGCCAGAATGAGTCCCTAGTGTTGCCACATCTTCTGATTTTTTAAGAGAAGCTGGAAATATTAACTTTTAAATGAAATCTCCAAAAATTGTAAAATGTTGAATCAGTTAATTGAGGTTTAAAGTCACTCAATTACAAATTTTTCTCCTCCCCACCACTGTCATCTGTGGGTGACATCTAAGTTCCAGGGGTACATGAGCACTCACCCATGTGTACAATTGCGTCTGGTCCTCAGAGTTGGCCAACCCTCCACGCTGTCACCTGAGAATAAGATGAGAATGAACACAGAGCCTCCTTTCTAACACAGCCTCCGAGCTTTTAATCAGCTTTGCTTCATTTCTGACTTTTCTTCCTCCTCTGGCCAACCCGTGGGACCACTATCTAGCTTGGGCTTGTGGCAATAACTTATTCTGACTGATCATATGTCCTTTTGCATGTCTAGTTTGGGTCAGGATTTTGAAACTGGATGCCCAAAAGATACGGGCTGTTGCCACTCAAAAGAACTGATTTTCTCAAAACTGTTGTTTCTTTGCCTTGGTATTACGTCTTTTTAGAAGCTCATGAGCTTAACATTGTCAATTTCTGTTTTTCATTTTTTGCAACAGCAACCATTCTCCAAAAATGGTGTGGGTCAATGTTTTGGAAGCTATTTTGGGAGAGAATATTGACTGATTCATGAAGATATTATCTCAATGTATTAGCTATCATTGTAATGATTTTATTTTACCTTAGATATGCAATCATCTTATTGATAATTGATAGTTACTTGTGAGTGTAATGAAGAAAGGGCAACTTGATTCAAATAAATATATTATTAGAGTTGAGAATGAACACATAAATAAGAAGCCAATTAGTGAATGTAAAAATTATCCCTCCTTGATTTCTATACATTAGGCCCTACTCTATCCTATAGATATACCATACCTATAAAAATCATTCCTGTGGAATACAGAGTAATTTGGGGATATACCCCCAAACTGTGTCTCCCAATGTAAAGAAAAATATCACCATTCTGATAACATTCTGCACTTGACTAATCACTTTCAACTGTAAGAATTAACAACTCTGAACAAAGCAGTTGTCAACTTTTGTCACTGGTTTGAATCAATAGATGTCTTAAAGCCAACAGCCAATAGCTGAAAGTATTTTAGTTGCTACTTTGGCTGGGTGGAAGGAGATAGTTATTGTTCAGGGTTAAATATTCTTCTTTTAGTTCAGAATTCTTGCCTGGAAGATTCCCTAATGACCAAAGGCAGCTTTTGTGTTTTTCAGAACGAATAGAGGATTCACCACTCAGAAACACAGAAACAGAGGGATGAAGTAATGTAGAACCTATAAGAGGAAACTGAGGCCCAATTACCAGGAAGAACAAATATAAGATGAAATTCAAAGTAGCCATTGCTTGGAACAAGATCCAGTATATCCAGACAAGAGGTCAGGGGTCAGGAAGAAATTAGAGCCAAAGTAAGCAAGAGACAATGGGAAGAAGGCAGGAAAGAGAGACCCTAAAGAACTACCTTGAGCTCTGTCTTAGTTTGGGTTCCCTCAAAAATAGAGGACAAAAGAGTTGGACATACTTCGTTTATTTGGAAGTTGAGCTCAGGAATCAGGGATGAGGGAACGGGGAGAGTAAGAATGGCATCTAGCAAAAGTACTACACTGTACATTACTGAGCTGGTTCTTGCTGTGAGTAATTGGGGTGCATTTCCAGCTGGGGAAATGTGAGGGACCATGTAGAAATTTCATCAGAATTTTTCCTCTAAGGACCAGCAATCTGGGAAAATATGCACCAACATCCACTCCTCACTGGTTGAGGGATTTACCAGGTGTTGACTTTCTTCACTCCCAGGGAGCATCTACATGCCTTCTGAGAACAATATTTTGGCTTCAGGTGAGGTCCTTGGAAAGAAAATCCGAAAGATTCTGAGTTGGCTGCTTGAAGTAGAATGACATTGGCATGTACCCAACTGTCCACCACAGCTGCATGGCATATGACCTGGGCAGAGGGGATGTGATGCAAGGCACAAAAATAACCTGATGCCAGCACCACGTAATGCTTGGTCTAGCCCTTATGGAGTGGCAGATTTGTGTCATGTGGATAAAGTGGACTAATTGACAAAGGAATGGACCTGGAGGAAACCTCCCAACTCCTTAATACTCTGAGCCAATGTCGTTTTCCATGCAGTGTTCTTATATTCATATGACACAATTGCCTCCCCTCCAGTATGACTTTTCCTGTTACTATCTCACATCAGAATATAAAAATCTTCCATGATCTCCTACCCAAACAAGAAAGTTAGGATAACTTCTCAGAAGCCAGTCACTTTCCAAACTTTGACCCACTAGTCTGCATATCTCAAAAAGCCTTCCTTGCTTGCCCTCCACAGCCTTAGCACCAGCCATGGATGTCTGCACTCATCTATCCACTTTTATCAAGTTCCCCTTATCATGCCTCAGGCCTAGGCTGCCTAGTTCACTGCATGCCCTAGCGTGGACCTAGCATAGAGCCTAGAGCCTGACCCATAGGGGCACACACTAGGTAAATGCCAGAGGTTTTTGTCTCTGCCTCTTGTGTTACCTTCTTTTCCTCTCTCCATAGGACAGATCACATTTCTGTTTTTATCAAAGCCCAGATCCCTCCAGAATCTGTTCAACTCTATCATTTCTTCCCAGTCCATCTTGGGAGGGCGTGTTTCTTTAAGCCCTCTCTGACAAATGCCTTCAATATTTCATCTATTTAATTTTAACATTCCTACCTTATGCATCTCTCTCAGAACCTGGCCATTAACCCTGACCCATAGCCAGGCCATTGTGAAGTCATCATTTTCTTCAATATTTCATCTATTTAATTTTAACATTCCTACCTTATGCGTCTCTCTCAGAACCTGGCCATTAACCCTGACCCATAGCCAGGCCATTGTGAAGTCATCATTTCTGTAGCTGTTGAATTTCAAAAATGTAATTGAGTAACTGCACAATCCAACTGAACCAGTTGACTGCAAATGATGCAGATACAGAGCTCCTGTGATTCTTCATTCTTTATCCTACCAGGTTTGTCATAAGGGAACATATTTTCCCAATTATTTGTATTTTTCTATGTGTTTTTATCCAAAAGGTAGTATCAACAGGTTTTGTTGAGTTAATCTTTTCAATAAGTAAAATTTATTGGAAGTCTTTTTTTTTCTCTCTTTCTCTCTCTCTCTCTCTTTAGGCAGTTTTATTGTCCCACTTCCTAAATGCATAACTATTGTAGTTTACTACTAAGTACTGTATACCCTGCCTCTTTTCAAACATGATTTGAAGAAACAAAGAATGTATATCCACTAAGAGTAAGAAAAGCAAAATAGTGAACTAGGAGCAAGGGGAGACAGGAGAAATGATTAAACTGGGCCTAAAGATCAATACAGCTCTAGTGGAGAAAATCTGGCTGAGCTCTCTAGCATCTATGCATGAAGAAAACTTGATGATAGCCTATCTGCTGTATTGGTAGTAAGATGAAAGTATATTAATTCCTCAGAGGAAACACAGCTTTTCCTGCTGCTAAGTTCTAGTAAATGTATGGGACCTAACACTGGTGAGAGAAGACATGGTAATATCTCGACAACTCAATAGGGAAATAGAAGCGTCTTCCCATCCTGTTCTTTCTTATCGTGACTTTGATAGAAGGCTGAGGATTTCACAGTGTGGAGGAAAAACTAGCAAATGTTCTGATATTTAAATAAATAGTTTTTCCTTGGTTTAAATTCTTCTACACATAGAATTTAGAAAAATTTCAAAAGCATTGTATAACTCCTACTTCTAATTCTATTCTTTTTAAAGCGAAATAGTACATTTATTTAAAAAATTTTTAAAAATTAAATTTCATCCCAAATGATAACTCCTAATAATATCACCATTTAAATTTGATATGTATCCATTCATTCAAACTGTTTTCAACTTTTTGTCTCTCTCCTCAGCCTCTTACCATATATACATACAGAACTTTATTTCCTAAAGATCAATACAGCTCTAGTGGAGAAAATCTGGCTGAGCTCTCTAGCATCTATGCATGAAGAAAACTTGATGATAGCCTGTCTGCTGTATTGGTAGTAAGATGAAAGTATATTAATTCCTCAGAGGAAACACAGCTTTTCCTGCTGCTCAGTTCTAGTAAATGTATGGGACCTAACACTGGTGAGAGAAGACATGGTAATATCTCGACAACTCAATAGGGGAAATAGAAGCGTCTTCCCATCCTGTTTTTTCTTATCGTGACTTTGATAGAAGGCTGAGGATTTCACAGTGTGGAGGAAAAACTAGCAAATGTTCTGATACTCAAATAAATAGTTTTTCCTTGGTTTAAATTCTTCTACACATAGAATTTAGAAAAATTTCAAA
>NW_007727035.1:73472-81374 GCF_000696425.1 Galeopterus variegatus
GTTTTCAACTTTTTGTCTCTCTCCTCAGCCTCTTACCATATATACATACAGAACTTTATTTCAGAAGTATCATATTGTACACATATACTTTAATTTGCTTTATTCCCACAATATATTATTTGTCTCTTATACTCTATTTTACAAAAGCATTTTTTTTGGCAAAGCTTTTGATAGGATATAAAAGGAAAAAGGCAAAGATGAATTAAGTATTATGATAAGTGGATAAAAACATGGTATTTAGAGTCTGGCCTGCTGCTAATTATGGCCTCTCTGGTTGAAAATTGTGTGATCTTAAACAAATAAGTGTTTTGAGCCTTGGTTTTCTCATCTGTAAAATGGGGTGATAGTAGTATACAACCTCTCTTACAGGATTTTCAACAAAATTAGTGAAATACGCATATGAAGTGCAAAGAATAGGATCTGCACAGAAAAAGGGCTCATCGAAAGGCCCTGCAAAGCTGTCTTTATGGATTGTTGACTGTGAGGAGCACTAAGCTTAGGAAAGCAGACCAGTTGGTGGTGGGTGTGCATCCCATTGTGAAACTTGAAAAGACACTCCACTTCCATGTAGATTCTTTAGATAAAGTCCATTTTACACTCTGGAAGGAGATTTGGATTTTCTTCAGGACCTTTACAAGAGCTTCACTGAGAGGCCTATCACCCTAGGCCACCAAGTATGGTACCAATAGTTTTGAAATGAACAATTTTCAGAGATGCTTCTATCAGCTATCAGCCTCAGAAGAAGAAATCTCAAAATGGCCCCATGGAAGTGCTAATCATAGTTGACAAAGATGTTTTACAGAATTTTTTTTACAGGGATTTGACCCACATGAAGTCTCTGTGAGGTGTGTACTATTTATATGACTGTTCTTATTTCACAGAAAATAAAAATAAAGGCACAGACTAATTTGAGACTTGAAGAAGATCACAGAATCCCAAGTAGATCTGGGATTCAAACCTGGGTCTTTGGATCTGAAAATCTATTCCCCTGTTATTTCTCTATGGAAAACCTGAACAGTAATCTCATGCTAATGTGAATTTTAAAAGTCAACTCCGTACTTAAGTGTGAAATTGATCAGTAGGAGGAGTAGTTAGGACATTTGGGGAACCCCGGGTGATGATCTAATAGCAATTCTAGTCTTAAAATATTCATTTGTTGGTCTCAAACTTCTCAATTTTTGATTTACACCTGAATTTTAGCCACCACCACCCCTTTTTGTTTGGTTTTGCTCATTGAAACTTGTGGACTCTAAGGGCATGGAAGTCAATAAGATGCCCAGTGGACTGTCAGGACCCTCTGCTTATTGAATCCTATATCCTCACTCTGGGAAGCTCATACCAGCACAGAATGCAGTAGTTTACAAAGTGGTCCCAATGGGATTGTGTACCAGCTGGCTGTTTGTTTGAAAGTGCAATTCCAGGTGTTGATTTTTCATCTGTTCAACCCTTGCTGATTTGGTGTTGTGTTGCCTTCTGGGCAGTTTTCTCTACACATGTGCCCTGACCATTGATGTCAACCAGAGTCTCCCTTATCATCTGGAGATGGAAGGCAGAACCAACAAGCAGCTGGACATTTTCTTAGATGGTCCTGCTCTTGGTATTTCCTTCTCCAGAAGCCTCCTTAGGCTGACTGTGTTTTAACTCGTGGTAAAATACGAATCTACTTCATACTGATTAAAAACTGGAAAGTTTTGGGCCGGCCGGGTGGCACACTGCTACAATGCGCCGCTTGTGAGTGGGGCGGCGCTCCCGCTGAGGGTTTGGATCCCACATACAGACCAGTTCCCGCTCACTGGCTGAGCGAGGTGCAGGTGCAACACTGAGGGTTGCGATCCATTGCCAGACACGAAAAAAGACAAAAAGGAAAAAAAAAACAAAAGAAAACTGGAAAGTTTAGGTATCCAGAGTACAAAGAGTATCTGGAAATCTTTCTTCCCTCTCTTCTTCCTTCCCTCCTCCCCCCTCTTCCTTTACTCTCTTTTTTCCCCCTCCTCCTTTTTCTCTTCCTTTCTCTCCATCCATTCCATCCCATTTTATTTTATTCTAGTTTAGTCCAGGCTAGTGGATTCTATCCTCCCTCTTCCCTTTCTTTTTCCTCCTTCCCTCTATCATTCTCTTCTCTTTTTTTCTCTCCTCTCCTCTCCTCCCCTTCCAGTCTCTCTCCCTCTTGTACATGCATGAACACACACACACATACACACACACACACATGCACACACACACCCTTAATTTTTCCTCAGACATATCAGAGCAAAGTCATTGGAAGTGCTTAAGGCTAAATCAAAAGTGAATAAATGTTTCTTTTACCAGGAACTTTAACTTTTTCTTTGAAGTTTAATTTAGTTCCTGAATGTTAAAGACGATATATTTGATATCTGTAAATCTGTCTGTACTCGTCTGTGCATGTGAATATATATACATGAGCAAAAATGAAAAAAAGAAAAAAAAATCCCCCAAACTTCTGCTTTGACTGCAAGATTAGAGGTTCTAACTTCTTGATTATTCCTTAACAAGAACATTTTAGAGAAATCAGTATCTTTTGTCCTCATTCCATATAGATTACTGCAGTTTGCAGACAGCCCTTTTTGCATATTATGTAAATAGAAAGTTACATTAACAACACTGTAGGTAATGTAGGAACATTTTTTTTAATTTCTCTTTTTTTCTCATAGAAAGAGCTTCTGATTAAGAGCTGTGAATGCTGTTCATCTTTAATTCCTTGCTGACTCCCCAAGTGCCGTCTGGGATGCCGCAAATACTTTCTGTAAAACCATTAGTACTACCATTTGCATTTGGCACCACCTACCCTGAAAAGATCATGAGTTGGCCCAATGGAAGATGTAGACTTTTGAATATATCCTGCTCTGAGTTACTTAGGTAAGAGTTAAAGTATGTGTGCTGGGGGGTGGGTTGTCAAAATAAAATCTAGCATCCATAGGTAGCATTTTTATAAGAGTGTTGGGAATCTGAGAGGTGGTGGGAGGAAGCAGACTTTCAGAGCACTTCAGAGCTAGATAAATAAGCTCTAACTCCAAAAGAGAACAGGAGGGAGTGGGAGACGGAAAGAGAGCCTTGATGCTCTTTACAGGGTGTGTCAAGTTATATATACACAATAGAGGCAGTGCTTTTGTTGATGCATGCTGTGAATTTTGCAAAATATTAGAATAATGAAATGCTGCTTGATAGCTTGATAGTTGATTACAACACTTAATAGGTGCACAAAGAAACACATAAAGGTATTGTAAAATTCACCTCCAAGGACAATGCAACAATAATTTCAGAAAGCTTTGCCTTAAGAGGGTGAACTTGATTGTTAGAGGGAACAAAACATACAACTTGGTGGTCCTGGCCCCTGACTCATCAGAAGCTCTAGAAATGAGGTCTTCCTCCAGTACTGGCTTTCCCAGGGTCCCTAAAGTCTGTGGAAGCAAATGGTCTACCAGCTTTCCTAAGAATATGACTTCCACGTTAATGCAGAGAAGAAAGTTGTTCTGTTGAGCCTGGTAGAAGTATCTGATTGTAATTCATGTAGCCACAAAAAATTATATGATTTTATCAGTTTATGAGACTGTCTCACCTTAAGAAGTCACTAAAATTTCTCTCCTTGAGCAAATAGAGTTTATAATGTTTCTATGCTATCAGTGTTGAGAATGGATTTCTCCATGCTCTTTTTGGAAATGTTTGTTGTGATAGCATGTGACACAATTTACTTATTATTGTGGCAGTAGGAGTTTAATGTGATTGAAAGCCATCAAAAGGCATCGCATCTGAATGTCAAACATGACTTGTATCTATAATTCCAGACAATGATTTGGATGCCTGCTGACTTTCTTCCTCATCCACAATAATTTTTTCCCCCTTTCCACTAAGTGGCACTGTGTTATTTGCATTTTTCTGTTCAGGTCAAAATATCTGAACATTTGGAATGCTGGTAAGAAAACCAGTTTAAAGCTTTGTTGTAAATTTCTACTAAATAGGTTGGGGAAAAAAAAGCAGCAATTAAATTTTTATAAGGAAAAATCTTCCATGAAGCTTACCCCTTTCTGTATTTAACTCTTTCCCACTTTTTCTTTCCAACTCCATTAGCCTCCAAATAAGCACACCATATTATATATGTCGAAAGAAGTTTTATTTAGACTTATAAGGGCTGATCTATTCCCATACTGTTTAAATTAATGTTCAAAAAAGAATTCAAACCACATTCTAACATTTGGACTATGTAAGAAGGAAACAGATTTTTTGGGGAAAAAAAAGATGTTGTTTTAGCTAGGCAGAATGGGCTGTAGGAACATAGACACGTGCAGACTGAATTTCTAAATGTGTGTATTATCTGATAAGATCTGGGCTGCTCATGTGTCAATTCAAAAAGTAAATGAGTACAGGAGCTGAATTTCTTTTCTTCTTTTATCTCTCCCTTCCTTCCTTCCTTCCTTCTTTCCTTCCCTCCCTCCTTTTTCCTTCCTTTTCATTTCATTATTTTCTTTCCTCCTCCTCCTCTTCCTCCTTCCTTTTTTCTTCTAATAGCATGGCATTTACTTTGATCTCAGCCACCTGCACCCTAAGGCTTGGAAACAGTCTGGCTCTTCACCTAACTGGTTACTTTTCAAACCAAATTAGCTCCAGAAATGTAGGGTAACTTTGAAAAAAGAAACTAGAGTCTCTTGAAATAGAAAGGCCTCGATTTGCATCAGGTGTAACATTTTGAGAATCGAGTTCTGATTACCCTCTCCAAATACAGCACACCATCGACAGACAGAACGCTTTGTTAGGTTGACATCTATACAATCATCCTACATCAAAAAAAAGTCATGGAAAAAAATAAAGTTACTGACTTTGTGTGTGAGTGGCCACCTTTAGTTTTCAATACAATAGATTTTTCCAGTTTCTCAAGTGCAGCAAAACACTGCCAGATAAAGATGCATGGATCCAACCTTGAAAAGGGTTGAGGCCAAAATTCTGTGCATATATGCGATTGAGTGTTTGTGTGTGTGTGCGTGTGTGTGTGAAGAGAGTGCTGTTTGAAACTAATGAATTACATTCCAATTAGCCAGCTTTCAGCAGCAGATACTTTCTTTGGTGTTTTGGCTTCTATTTGTAGCACGTATGGTAATATATTTTTTCTCATAAATGAAGTGTATTTTTTAATGAGAAAAAGAAAAGAAATTAGTGAGCCAGAAAAATGTCAAAGTCTACCTTTGTAGGAAATATATCACCTTTTAAAGAATAGCACCACTCTCTCTTTTATGTACAAAATAGTGTAGTGCTTGTCTGTGAAACAAGCTACCATTCAAGAGGAGATGAATTTATAGACTCCCTCAGACAAATGGATTACAGGGAACCTGGAGCAGCACTGAAACTACCCCCATACCATGAGCTCATGTTGTCACAGAGGAAAGAGGACTGTCCTGATGTAGTCACATGAGGACCAAGGCTGGTGAGGTGGTGGAGAGTCAGCATGCATGGCTTGGTACATTAGTCCTTTGGGATGATGCTCCAATTGAAAAAACTGTGTTTGGGACTTTTTGCTTTCTTTACAATAGACTTGTGAATATTCAAAAACCATTAATGGATCCAGACCAACCTATGTATCCTATGTAATTTCGCTCAAACTAGCTTTTCCTGCACTCGTATAGCTTAGCATCCCTTTTTGCAAACCACGTGTGTTGCACTCCCAGGGCACTAGTTCAAAAGTCAGGATAGGTGAGGCGTGCTGAGATAACAAGGAACCTTCCAAATCTGGATTGTTTATTTCAATGAAGGTTTATTTGTTACTCATCATTCATGCCCAGCATATCCTTAGGGATCAGCAGGAGTGTGTTGTGTTCATTGCAGTCACTCATAGACCAAACCTGAAGAAATATCCAGCATATAGAAGTGGCCCCGTTGCCAAGCTGGAGGGAAAACAGAAAGCTCTGGAAAGTCTCACTCAAACACCGACCACTAACTGTCTTGGATCAGAGGTGACTCACAGTATTTCTGATCACAATTAATTGTGCAGAACTAGTCAAATGGTTCTGTCCAAACACAGGGGGGCAGGAAATATAATCCTAACATTTGCCCAAGAGGGAGAGATCCGAAAATAATTTGGGAACAGCACTAATGACAACCATACGTAGTGTTTTTCAAAATATATTTTAAGACACTCTGGACAACTTATATCTCTTACATGCTCCAAATCTCATCCAAATTGTTGTGCATTCTTCCACGATCAGGTAGAGTTGCACCTAAGAGAAAGGGAGAAGATTGCAATATAATAGTTCATTGAAAAAATGCTCCAATTACATGTGAAAAATACCTTTTTACACTTGAGCTTCATAACGATCCAAGTATATGAGTAGGGCAAAGATTATTATAGCAATTTTTTTCTTATAAGAAAATTGAGAGATGAGTGAGATGACCCTTGTGAGTCTATATAGCATTCAAAGGGTCTTTGTAAATCAGAAAGAAGCATTGGGAGATGGCAAATATGAACAGGTTCAAACTCTGAGACACTTGGACTAGCAAGAAGTATCACTGCAGTTCAGTGTTATTCTGAATCCTACCAGATTTATTCAGGACTTCTCTACATGTTGGAGAGATTATTGAACAGAAATACAATGAGACATAAAGCTCACCAACAAAAATGTGAAGAAACAAAGTTTTGGTGACATGCCAAGAGGTGATAACTTGTTTCATAAATATCTTGAGAGCTTCTGGCCACTGGAAGCTATGAGCACTGAATCATTAAAGAAAAATTCATACAGTGACATCAGAGAGAAAAATTTAACCTATCATTTCAGCCTCCAAAAGGACAGTTAAAAGTAAAAGAAAAAAAAATAAATTCTGCCCTTTTTATGTGCTGTTGGACTCCTATTGAGGAAAATAAATTCTGATTTATTGCTGTCTGCCTCAAAAAGAGGAAGGATGGAGGCACAGAATGACATTTTATAGCTTTGTTTTGGTTTGTCAGTGTAGGTGGGGGTACCAGGCTATGGGAGAGGATATGATGCCACGACAGCCACTGACAAGCCACAAGCCACATCGTATTACCCCGTCCTTGTCCTGCCTCACCTTCATCTCCCCCGACCCCCACATCTACCATAATTAGTCTTGCGAGGTTTGCATTGCCCCAGCCACACGCCTAAGGCATTATCTCCTATCTGTGGTATTAAGTGCTGTAATCCCACAGCTAAATGTGGTAACCCAAATTTCACAGAGACGCTGTAGCAGCCTCGCTGAGATAACCCATCTTGGTATGTGGAGTGCCAGGTCGCACGGAGCCTGTAGGCTTGGAGTGATCTGGATGCTTTGTGTGACTTCATCCTACGCACGCTATAGCTTACCCATCCTTCCAGAGATCACAGGAACCCTAAATAGCAAATATGGCACCCTAACTAGAACACCACCTGTTCTATGCAAGTGTACATGGGCTTCTGCCACCGGCTGCTTTTCTCTCTCTCTCTCTCTCTCTCTCTCTCTCTCTGGAGAAGAGACAAAGTTTATAGTCCATCTCTGTTGTCTGGCTGACTAAATTACATAAAACTGGTAGATTTAGGCTTATTGTCTATACCCAGGCCAACAGTACCTATGTCACCTACACAGCAACAGTGACCTACATGTACCTCTCACACTTGTTACTTTGAACGTTTTACATATGTTTGCAGGTGCTAGGGTCCTACACAATAAAGATCGTTGCTTGACAAGCCTCTTTGTTCCATGTTTCAGAATTTTTTGTGGCTTTTTGTTATCAAAAGAGATATATTCTCCTCTTTCTCACTCTCTCTTTCTCCCCTCTTTCCCTCTCTCTCTTTCTTTCTCTGGTGTGGGTTTGCTTAGAAACGTGCAGGCTTTGACATATGCTTTTACCTGAAAATGTATCTACTCCTGCTGCTTTATTGGACCCCCTAATTACTTGGAAAAAAA
>NW_007727035.1:81501-92852 GCF_000696425.1 Galeopterus variegatus
AAAAAAATAATAAATTGGGCAGGTGTTTGCTCTTCCAGTTGATTAATTGACAATGATTTCACTACAATTGACGGTAGAAAGCCAGGAAGCTGCGGGTTGGGGTTCATCAGCTTGAAAAGAGAATTTACAAAAGGCTCCAATTGCCAGCAAACTATATGTTTTTCATCCCAGGCTTGGAGATCTCTTAGTCTCAGTTTTGAGCCCTGTCACATAGAGAATTCTCTGTTTTATACACGTGAAACTCTGGTGCTGATAAAACGAGTTTAAAAATGTTTTTTCCCCTAAGTGAAAAAGATCACCCAGATCAGCCACTATTATGTGTGGAAGGAAGAGCATTACAGCAGGAACAATGGAGTCTGATGTAAACTTGACCAGGCTTTTTCACTGTGTCGCTGGTATTTCGCTTTTCAATTTACCAGCATCAGAAGCAGTAGCAACCAGCCTGCGATGGTCTCCGAGGACTGTGCCTCCCAGAACATTAGCATAGTAAAGTTGGAGCCATTCTGTGTTAATTTTTTTATAGACTCAAAAAAAAAAAAAAACAAAAAAAAAAAAACCCACCATGATATTTTCACACTGGTGAGTAAATATAAATGCACACAAAAATAAAGGGATAGAAATTTCAGAAATCAATAAATGAAACCAGCACTTTTCTTCATTTTCGATTGATATTAAAACTCTCCAGGTCTCACAGGGGTTCTAGTGATATACAGATTATGTATAAATTGTAGATTTTATGATTTTGAGAGTTCAGGGCCTAGAGCTTATTTTCAGAGGACCAGGCTTTCAGAGTAGAAGTAGATTGTCTAATAGAATTTTCCGTAAACAAAAAGAAAGCGGTGCACTATGTAAAATAAGTTAGGTTCAGGGTTTGGCTGGAGTTCAGGCCATATTTTTATGTTGATCCTTAGAACTCATTCATTCACTCTATTTTTATTTTACAGCTGGGCTTGTAAGCATGAATAATGTAGATACACAAATAGCATAGAAAGTGACTGTAGCCAGGAGGTAGGGAGAGAGAGAAAAGAGTCCATATTTCCTGAAAACAACTCCAAATAGGAAAGACATTTTCATGCTTTTTAAAAGACAATAACAAATACAGAAGACTTACCAACAAGCTTATCAACCCAAAGTATCCCTTGAAACATTTTTTTCTAAACATAGACGTTAGAAGCCACCTTACAGGGAATTACCATGGCCTTTTTATGGTATTTTTTAACTGATCAGATTTAGAACAGGACAATAATGATATTCCAGAGTCATATCACTGAAAGCAACAAATTAATGACCTACTCTCATCTCTCAAAAACCTCNTCCAGAGTCATATCACTGAAAGCAACAAATTAATGACCTACTCTCATCTCTCAAAAACCTCTCATATATTGAGATATATTTTAAAGGAACATTTCAGCAAAACCAGCAAGTCATTTAATAAACAATGAATATATGAATTCTTTCTTAAGTGTTTGCATAGAGAAATTATATTCTCTTTGACTAAAATGAGAAGGTACAAAGTGGAGTTTTTAAAATATTGTGTATTTTCAGCAAACGGCTTTGGGTACCATCTTCATTCTCTGACATTTCTATCCTTGGCTACAAAACGTCCTCATGCTATTTTGATATTCCGATTTGCCAAGCAGATAAAGGGTCCAAGTCGTCTAACTTGTCCTTTCATGAGAAAGAATAAAAAATGCACAGAAACACTAGATGGAAAGTTCTTTTTGGAGAGAGCATGAATCTCCTTCCCTTGCTCCTAGAAAAATACAAACAAAAAACTCTCCTCACACACTAATCTTATTGAAGGATTTGCATGGTCAATTTCTTTTCAGTTCTAAAATCTGGACTCAATGTTTCTATATCTGATGACTTTATAAGCCACCCTCTCTGCTGCTGTGACATTGGTTAAGTAAAGCAGACATATGCTGTAAGCCTGAATGATTCAAGGGCCCTAGGCTTCTGTACCTGACTCCAATAAAGTGTGCTTCGACTAAAACTTTCTTAAGAGAATGACAGCAATTCCCAAACTCTAACAGTTAAAAAATACATATATTTTATACAGATGAATTAATCTAACTATCCCAAGAACACACACACACAATGACCACTAGCACAGCTTTCCAAAGGTGGCACAAATCAAATTAACTTTAAAAAAAAGATGGAAAGGATGGCACTTGAGAACTTCTTGTAGAAAATATAAGCTTTCTTTTTATAAAATTCTCCATTTCCCAAGTTCTACCTAAGCACCTTAATTGCTTTATGGATTAAACTGTGTATACTCAACTCCTGTTCCAGATAGGCTGCGAGTCGGGGAAGACACAAAGCAGACGGGCATACCCCAGCTGTAAAATTGCACACTGTACCATAAGTGAGCAATCCGGACTACCTACTTCATCTCCTTCTACCAAAATATTGCATTTTCCCTCTCAATAAAGATGTTTTATGATGGCAATGAGGTGCTGTAACTCACGGAGATTCTGCTGCTTACTTCCTTTCTGTGTCCTCTAACTCCCCCTCTATCATGAGAGCATATGCTGTATCTCTGCCATGAATTATTATTTGGCGATTCCACATCGGAATTTGCACTTGGAAGGCAGTTTTCCCACCCCCACCGCAAAGATTCCTGCTCATTCCTAGAAGGTCCATATTGTCTAATGCTTTCCATGCAGTAAAACAATTCCTTAGGTGTTGCATCCAAGGGCTTGGTCTCCTAAATTCTTAATTAGCAAAACCATCCTGAACTTATATAGGTACCTAAGGTGCTGTGCCTCTTTGTTTTGAAATAACCATTTGTGTACGCTATATACAAGAATGCGATTCGCTCCTTAATGAGCAAACTCAATTGCAAAACGTTCCAGGTGGCAGTGAAAAAATTCTCACTGGCACAAATCAGAAGAGGCATCCATTTTTTCATGCCCTGCCTCCTACCTTTCTCTCTACTAGTACATTTAGAGGATGGAGAGTAATAAAATGCATTGTGATTCTGACTTTCATCAAAGGGATTCCAAACTATTCTCCTGCGGGTGGGTTTTTCTTCCAAATGAATATTTATTGGTTATCTCTTAGCAGTGTTGTGTCGGGGCTGGGGCTGGCTTACGTGGTTCGCAGAACTGAATGGGCACGTTTTTTTCTCAATTGCATGTTTGGCAGGTGACTCGCAAGCTTGAAATAAGCCATTGTGGAAGAATTTACACCACAGAAATCAAGAAATGCCATAAATCAGGGCTTTCTTGGGAGAAAATAGGGGTTAGTTGCTAAACAGTTACCAGCACACTACTGCCTCCTAGGAAATAAGGTATTCTACAGGTACTGAAGGCACTGTATATGGAAGTCCTGGAACAAAAATGGCTAAACTCCTGTAAAGGTAACACATAAACAAGGTAAAAATAGTTCAGCTAATCAGTAGACAAAAATGTCAAGTTGGCAGTATAACTTACTAGTTAAGGACTGGGGCTTGGTTCGATTTGCACTAGTTCACTTATTAGTTGAATATCCTTCAGCAACTCACTTCCCTGAACCTCAATTTAGTCCACTGTAAAATGGAAATTACACAAGTTAGCTTCCTCCTGTGGTTATTTTGAGAATTAATTGAGATAATGAATGTATGTACTTGGTACTTGGCACATGCTAAGGGCTCAACACAATTTAGCCATTATTGGTAAAGACAGATAGTTGAAAAATTGCCAACTGTGTCTTCGTTGTCGCTTCTCTACTTAATTTGAATCACACATGCCTTCTTTATTGTCCTCAGACATACCAAGTTTGTTCTTGCCTCTGAGCCTTTGCACCTGCTGTTCCCTCTGTCTGAAAATCTCTCCCCTGGATTTTTGCCTGGTTGGCTCCTTCTCATTCTGTCATCAGTTCAGACTTTAGCTCTTCAAAGAGGATTTCCTTGGCCACTCTTCCTTGACCACACATCCTGCCTCCCCCTGCACCCAATCACCATGCCCCAGATTTTCCAGCCCCCTGGATTTTTGCCTGGTTGGCTCCTTCTCATTCTGTCATCAGTTCAGACTTTAGCTCTTCAAAGAGGATTTCCTTGGCCAGTCTTCCTTGACCACACATCCTGCCTCCCCCTGCACCCAATCACCATGCCCCAGATTTTCCAGTTTTATATTCTTATAGAACTTATCATCATAAGAAGTTTCTGCTTTATTTGGTTACGTGTTTATTAACTATCTCTTTTACTGAATCGAAGATCCATGTGAGTGGCAGTCTTGCTTGCCTTTTTTCCCCCACTTAATCCTGAGCACCAGAAATTATGCCTGGCTTGTGGTAGGCATGCAATAAATATCAGTGAATGAATGAATGAATAAAGGGTGACTTTGGAACCAAAAATGTTAATTCTCTACTGAGGCATGGCAGATCTACAATCCTATTTTTAGTCCAAGTAAGGGTTGTTTTTGATAATAAAATAGAAATATTTATGGATCCACAGGAGGTAGAGAAGTTCATTAATGCTCTGGATAAATAACAGAATGAGCAGTAGAAAATCTATTGACATATTTAATCAGAAAATTATGAAAACAACTAGATATAGCTGATTTTGTAATGCATGGAAAGATTGGATTCAGAATAACTTGATTGGGTAAATTTGAAAAGGTATTTCTTTCTTCACACACTGCTAAAAAGTTTATTTATCTCTGTGATCTTAGCATAATGATTGGAAATAAGAAAGTGGAATTAAATTCCCAATCATTAACCATCTGATTATTATAATTTTGGATGGAAGGAAAGATATAATGTGCACTAGCCTTCTTGGTATGCAAGAGTTCCCATAGACTTTTGTGCAGGTGTGTGAGGGAGACTTTTCCTCCGTTATCTTATTTGTTTTAGTACATGAAGAGGGGGTGGGGGATGGTGGAGAAAGAAAGAAAAAAATAAATGTTAGAATAAGTATTTTTTAACATTATGGTACCAAATAATGAATTAAGCATGATTTCTATGTGAAGTTATTTTTTTAAAGATCATAAGAGGTTTGGAGAGCTTTAAAAAATATCATTCTATAAGCAAAGGTCTTTAATTAAGAGAAAAAAAATTTGTTATATATCATACTCATACAGTACAATTAGGAAATGTGTTATGAAAGGAGAAATAGAATTTTAGCATAGATTTGCATTTCTTGCCTTACTGAGGAAAAGACATTTAATAAGTGGAAAAGAGACTATAAATGCAAGGTATGTGGAGAAGAGCTCTTTATCTTATACCTAGATTAAATGTTCAAGGTCCAATATTTTTCTTATTTTTCAGATTAGCTAGGATAGAGCAGGGGGTGGCAAACATAATGTTGGTAGCGTTTTCATTTAAATTGTGGAAATATAGTTAGATTGAACATTCAAAAGAATTACAGAAAGTCTCAGGTATCAGTTGCAGGAAATTTAAAAGCCAGTTATTTAATGCATATGTATACTTGTGTGTGTGTTCACATGTGTATATATGCATGAACAATCATCATTATAATCATTTTCAGGAGAAAAAATTCACATAGGTATATAGTTACCTAATTCCCGTATATAGTTTTTTGGACCTATTTCATTATCTGCATGTAGAATTTTAAGTATTAGTTTCAGATTCTTAAAAATATAAAAGCTCCTGATTTCCTCTGCCAAGCATTCCACAATTGTGCTTACACGGTCTAAAATGCAAGAAATTCAGTAGAATGATATTTTATACAAAAATAAAAAGGCGCCTAATTACTGTACATGCAATTTATTATTTATCAAAACGTGTAAGCACATACCTCATACAAACTCTTATGCCCACACTTGTATAGAGGCTAATTCTTATCATGGTTAATATATGACACTATATAGCTAGAGATCAATCCTAAATTAGAGCACACTGTGGAGAAACAGCATTTATTAACAACATGCCATATGGTAGAAAATTCTAGGTACCGTGCATATTTTATTTTATTTAATCCTCATAACAATTTTTATATATATAGCTTATATACATACATAATATCTTTATGTTCTTCCCTTTCTTATTCCCTTATTGTATAACATAAGCTGTATTGACTTCATATCACTGTACAGTATTTAAGTATTGTTAACTTTATGTCATAGTATTTAGGTTATAGGATATCAGGGAGAAGAGTCAACATCATCTAAGGACTTTGCATCTTCTTCTGAGGAACGGATTAGCATGTTTTCAGTTGTAAACAAAATAGTTGTATCACGTTAGGTGGAAATAACTGTGTTACTTCCATGTTACTGTTTTTATTTGGAGATGAAGTATGGGTTTGGAAGATACATGTGGGTATCACGTTAACAAAGAGTGACTTGTGATAGTAAATCTTACATGTCAACTTGAGTGGGCCATAGTGCCCAGATACGTAGTCAAACATTATCGTGAATATTTCTGTAATGGTGTTTTTGGTCGAGATTATCATTTAAATCAGTGCTTCAGATAAAGCAGATTGCCCTCCATAACGCTGGTAGGCCTCATCCAATCAGTTGAAGGCCTTAATACAACTAAAGACTGACCACCCCCAAGTGAGAGGAGATCTCTGCAGCAGATGACCTTTAGACTTGAACTGCAGCATCAGCTCTTCCCTGGGTGTCCAGCCTGCCAACCCACCATGCAGATTTTGGACTATCAACTCACCAGCTTCCATAATCACACCAGCCAATTCCTTAAAATAAACTTCTTACACACACACATGCACACACGCACACACGCACACCCTTATTGATTGTTTCTCTGGAGAACCCGGACTAACACACAATGCAGTGAGGAAAGGCCAGCCAATTCCTTAAAATAAACTTCTTACACACACACATGCACACACGCACACACACACACCCTTATTGATTGTTTCTCTGGAGAACCCGGACTAACACACAATGCAGTGAGGAAAGGATCAGATCTCTATTACATAGATGAGGAAAATGAAGCTAACAGAGGTTTAATTATCCAGGATCATAAAACCAGGAAATAGTGGAGTTAGAATCTTAACCCATGTGTTCTGATGTGAAAGCCAAAGTTCTTTTGCTTCTTCTCCACGACCCTCAATGAAGCATCTAATAATAAGTAATTTCAACAATTTATTGACTATTGGGATGCATGACTATGATCATCTATTAATATTTAAACTATGAAAGGACAAGAAATATGCCTTAGTTGTCTTGTTGTCGGTGTTCAGCATAATGTAGGAACCACCAGAAAACACATACACAGCATACATCCCCCTAATACACTTACCCACATGACAAGCCCATACATACTCCCTACAGTATACATTATTTAATTCCAGAGAGTGTACAATTTATGTAAACTTAGGCAGCAGCTCATTCCTTTTCTTCAATGTATTTGATTCCATGAGTAACACTGAGCAGGATAAGTCCCCTTAACCTCTTTGAACTTCCATTTCTTCATTCGTCAAACCAAAGTTTTGGCCTGCAACAGGGTTTCCCAACTTCCAGACTTCAGACATTTGCCAATCACCTTCTTGGTATTTGCCTTGTTTTCATACAACCAAAAGGGTATATAATGTGCTGCTGAAAAGCATTCAGAGATGGCGTGAAGGCACTGCTTATGTTAGTCTCAATCTAAGCAGGAACATTGTCATTTTTTGAAGACTTATTAAGATAAATGCATGAATTAAAAAAAGCATTAAATTGTCTAAATGCAAACTGAAATCATATAGTATGACCAGTGAAATGAGTGTCATATCTGGGGGAAAGAAAGTTCTAAATTAGAAGAACTTAAAAACTTGTTTAATTCTATCTCTATACGTTTATAAACTGACCACGGAACATTAGAAAATTCTATAATTTACTCCAATGTAATCCTTCCAATTCTCCTCCAAAATCTAAAATCCCCTGAATGTGATGAAAAATGTTCTTGGTTTTCGGTATTCTTGCTTTCTCACTGGCTGCTCAGGTAATCCTGCTTCAGAAGGACTCATAAGACCTGCAAAGTGCTCACAGATGCATGAAAATGTATACATTCAAAACTTCGAGGGGCCTTGTGTAGATTTTCAAAAAATTGTTTTTACTACAATCCATATTATAAAATGCATTTATATCATGGCCCAATATAGACATATATATGCAGTAAACTGGAAGTAAAATTTTAATGAAACATGCTTATGATATTCTATTCTGTTCTATCCCATTCTGCTACTTTTTTATTTCATTTTTTAAATTGCAGATTGCCACTTACCAAATTTATTTCATAACACATTGTGTTAATTATCTATTTCTGTGTGACAATATCGCCACAGACTTAGAAGGCTAAAACAACACTCATTTTCTTTCTCACAGTTTCTGTGGGTCAGGGGTCCATGCATGGATTAGTTGTGTTCTTCCTCTATAAGGCTGCAATCAAGGTGTCAGCCAGGGCTGTAGTTTCATCTGAGACTCAGCTGGGAAAGGATTCATTTCCTTGCTCACTTGGCTGTTGGCAGCATTCACTTCCTTCAGGCTGTTGGACTGGGGGCCTGGTTTCTTGCTGGCTGTTAAATGGAGGTTGTCTTTAGTTTCTTGCTATGTGACCTTTCCGCAGGAGAGCTCACAATATGGCAGCTCACTTCTTTAAAGCCAGCAACATGGAGAATCTCCTTACAAAACAGGCACTACAGTCTTACACAATGTGATCATGTACATGTAATCACGCATGCCCTGTTACCTTTACCACATTCGATTGGTTAGAAGCACATCATGGGTCCTTTCGAGCATGTTCTCATAACCTAGAAAGACAGACTTGACATAAATTGTAGGTAGTGATAGTTAAAGAAAACTTACAAGTAATCAGTACATATTATATTATTCCACATTTATTTATAGACTAACAATGCCCCAACAATTTTGATCGCATCATGCTTGCGAAAGTTTTAAGAAATTGAAAACAGTTGTCAGTTTAAGTATAATTATTTTGCTATCCTACATTTTTAAACAATTTTATTATTTAGAACAATGTTTTTATCCATCACCACTGCCCCAAATAAGGCCAGCTCTGAAATGAGGGTTTGAAGAGCTTTTAATTTGTAAATTAAGCATCATAACAAGAAACAGCTTTTCATTCTGTCTCGTTTTTCCAGATAATGGTCATTTGAACTGTCTCTGAGTCTGGAGGTTGCTGTTAACAATCCGAATTGTATTGCTGCTGGGCTAGTTAACATTCAAATTAGACTTTCAAAACAGTGTGGAGAAAACAGTCAGCTCTTTGATGGGATTTATGATGGACACACAGCTGGGCTAATGAAGACAATATGTCAAGGCTCGAACAACAATGATTTTAGGGGTTTTTGAGACAGTATTTGGGTTGATAGAGCTGATTCCATCTTTGCAGGTTGCATTCTGAATTAGTGATAACCAACTTTATAGAGAAAAGATTGAATATGAAAGGTGTGGGGAGTTTAGGCTAGATAAATAATTCTAGGAGTAGTCAGACAAACAAAAATTTTGTCTGAAAGGATATGGATATTCTGAAGTTAAAGATTTGGGCGTGAGATTTGGGGTGGGAGTTAGAAGGGATGGGGAGGAGCAGTGGAGTCAATATCGTGAGGAGCTAATCAGAGGTGAACAAATACAACACAGCATGTGTCTTCATGAGGATCCTGTCACTCATCCTCAACACATGTGTGGGCTTCCACTTTGAGAGAAGACAAGCCAAGAAACAGCCACTTCTCCAGCCATGATTTACTAATTTTTTGTCACAGCTCTTAAACTAGCCACTTTCCCCTAAAATCCAGATGAGCCCAGCTCCCTAAATTTCATTTTCCCTTAACTCCTAAGCTCTTGAAATTATGCTTGCTTATTTTCATGTCTAAGAGACATCTTTATTTGTGTAAGAACAATGTTTTTAGAGAGAAGGGAGAATTTATAGAGTATAATTGATTTTAAAGTTACCTAAATTATTTATTTATTCTTTCTTTTTTTGACTGTTGGCTGGTGCAGGGATCTGAAACCTTGATCTTGGTGTTATGGCACCAAGCTCTAACCAACTGAGCTAACCAACCAGCCAGAAAATTAACTAATTTGAAATATTGCAAAGTTCTACAAAACTATGTAGTCACTGCCTTCCTCCCAATAAACTATTTCTGGATCTCGAGTGGGCTCTATTTTCCAACAAGACAAATAACAATTCATGTGGTCATTCAATCTCCCTGTCATAATTTTTGTAGGCCTCTTTGTGGTAGAACCCAAAAGGCTCATCAGTCACCATACTGCCAAAAAGAATGCCCTGATCATGATCCTAGCAAAGCCCAGGTGGCCACCATGCAGATTTAAGTCCATTTAATTAATCAGAACGTACTCAAAATTTGAAAATCGTCAAAGCTTGCATTTAGTTAGTACCCTGCTGCTTTCCCTTTCTAAACTTGTTTTTACTATGTTCCTTATTCTTTACGTTATCTTTTTCACAGTCATAATTACTATAATAGCTAACATTTATTGAAGATTTACTATAAGCCAGGCACTGTGCTGAATGTTCAACGTAGATTCTTTCATTCATTCACATAACCATACGGGTAAATGTTATAATCATTACCTCCAATTTATGGATCAGAAAACTGAGGCTTAGAAAAGCTAAATAACTTGCCATAAAGCACAAAGCTATAAAATTGAAGTGCTAAGATATCAACCAGGCAACAATTCTAGGCAATTATTACCCAGATTGCTGTGTTCTCTGCTCCTCAATGTGCAACTTCAGTTACTAGATTAAACTAGCGTTCAACTGGACATGTGGAAAAGTCATTTTAGCCTAGCACTATGTTGTTAAAAACAGGAACAACAATCAAATGAGAGCATATTTGTTAACACTCAAAGGATATTTTGTTGTATGAGAAGTTGATTCCTTAATCAATGATTTTCCACTTTGGATGCACAGTAGAGTCCTTTAGTGGTTCTTTTAAAATCTGCCCAAATTTACGTCCCAACCTGAGTTTCTGATGGAGAAGTGTGATGGGGCTTGGGAAATCGTATATCTTAAAATAACTTTGGGAAACTATGATATACAGCCAAGGTGAAGAACCTCTGCCTGAATCCAAAGGAAGAGAAGTTTAAGGGTAGAATCTTGATATTAATAACAGGTGATTAAATGGTTGAAGCTGTTTTCAGGTTGTGGTCATGACATGTCTTCTCTGTATATAAGCAGCTGTGATCTCCTCTTGTAGCTTGAGAGAAAATCAGATTGTGGAAAATCTGACAAATTTTAAATAGAATGTTTGAGATATTATTCCAGTAATTTAGGTTGCGTATAATTTCTGTAATTGAGTATCTGGACCAAATGAGAAGCAGGCAAAGGAAGGTTATGGTGGGGTAGAGAAGAACACACAGTAATATATACCTATCCCCCAACCCCCAACACACACACACACACACACACACACACACACACACACACAC
>NW_007727035.1:93502-107189 GCF_000696425.1 Galeopterus variegatus
ACACAGTAATATATACCTATCCCCCAACCCCCAACACACACACACACACACACACACACACTCTCTCTCTCTCTCTCTCTCTGTCTCTTTCTAGATCTTCAAAAACAAAGAAGCATAGAATTTGGCACCAAGCCCTGACCTTCAGGGTGTGCTTCTAGTAGTCTGAACTGGAGTTGTGTAGGCTCTAAAGAGAGAGATCACTCCATTTATAATTTAGCTTATGTATTCCAACAAAATCCCCCAAATCCCAGTGTACTACATGTACTGTGAGCTAACAGGGGCAGTCTCTGAGCAGGTGGTGTCTTTGGGGTTGGGTTTTTCTCTATGACAGGACTAGAGCAGGATAAATCATGCTACATTCAGGCCCAATCTTGCTGAAACAAATAGTAAGGGATCCCTGGATTTGGTGGGTGGGGTTTGGGGGTGGGGAAGCCGATGGAGAAACATTAAAAATACCATGAACCATGAAACCAGAGATGGCGTGGGTCAGTCTCAAAAGTTTTGCATTGAGGTTGGTACTGGCAGTGATGGTAGAACAAATCTCACCAACAGGCTAAAAATTTGTAACGCAGAGTTGAGTCTTCTTGATAGCGAGTGTAGCCTCCGCCTATCCTAGAATTCATTTCTTAAAAACAAAGTTTGGGGCAAGGTAGAGTGACACTGGATTAGATTACCCTCAAAACAGCCATTAGACAATGGCTAATAAGAGATGATTGTGTACTTTATCATGATTCAGAAAAACATCCAAAGATCTTACTAGTAGAGTTGGTAACAGAGAATGGAAGCAGGTTTAATATTAGTGACTGAGGTTGAGGCCATCTCTAGGACAGCACTAATATGGAAACTCTGCTCAGAGAACTACACTGAATGCAAATATTATCTAGACTTGAGCAAATGCAAACTGTTCAGTATTTTTCACAGACTTCAACAAGGATTCCAGTTTAGAAAAAAGACTCAGGAAATTAAAGTATTAGTCTTTTAAAATATGTTGGAAATAGGTAAACAAAAGAAAAGTTTCCTTTTTAATTGACAAATATTAGAAGATTATCATTGATCAGAAAGAGCACACTTCAAAAATTCTCAGTTTGGCAGTAAAGTAAAACTCCAGTTTGGCTAATCCTTCTGTAATTAAAGTCTCATGACCTCCTTTGAAAAAACATATTGAAATCTTATGTTCTCCCTTAATGTTTTTTTTTTTTCTCTTATGGTTGTTGTTAAAAGTAATTATTGTTCTTCTGTGTCTGGCCAAAATAGAGTAAAAGAAAGGTACCAAATTTACCTGCCTACCTTGTCCACTGTGTTAAAAATCACTGTTTCAACTATTTTGTTTGTCTTTTGTCTGCTTTTTCAGGTACAACCACTTTGGAAGATACTTTGGCAATTTCTTTAAAAACTTAACATACATTTACCATAAAGTTCAGCCATTCCAATCCTATTTATCTACTGAAAATGAATGAAAGCATATGTCCACACAAAGACTAATCAATAATAAAAAGGAATGAACTATTCATACATGCAGCAACGTGGATAGGTCTAAAACTAATCATGCAGTATGAAAGAAGCTGGACAACGAAGTGTACAGACTGTACCATTCCACCTATATAAAACACTAGAAAAAGTGAACCAGCCTGTAGGGATGAAAAGCAGATAAGTGGTTGTCTGTGATCAGGGCTGGAGGTGAGGAAAGTATTGGTGATGATGGATAGGTTCACTGTCTTGATGTTGGTGAGGGTTTCATGGGTATATACGCAGGTCAAAACAATCAAATTGTACATTTTAAATATGTGCACTTTATTCTTTGTCAATTAACCTTTAATAAAGCTGTTAAAAATTTTTGTAAGTAATTATTGTGACTAAAACTTAATCTAAGCCATGGGACAGAGCACTGGATTCCTTTCCGAGTACTCTTCTATTCTCCAAATTATGATCCACAGCCCTGCAGAAGCCCTCCCTCCCTTCATCCCACCAGACTCCCTCACTAACATATCTAGTTGCAAAAAGGGAAGGGGCAGCATTGGCAGGAGAAGTCTGACTCTCAGAAGGCAGAATTTTAATTCTCTATGTCATTTGGCTCTTTTAAAAAGTGATGGAAAGTTACCGCCTTAAAAAAATCAGTATTTTTCTTCTCCACAGGTAAGTATTTTTAAAGGAAATTGTACTGTCAATATCTGATTGAGCAGAATTCTATTCCCTCTAGATTTAATGTTTTCCATCTGCAATATAAAAGGAAGATAATGCACAATTATGCTAGTAAGACTCTCTCTTCCAATAATGTTTGCACTTCTCAATACTACATTTAAAAAGGAAATAGTAGCACTTGAAAAGTTAAGTAAGGAGATGAACAAAATTGAACAGAGGAAAAATAACTGCCTGAAGACGTGCTGAAAAGACATTTAAAGACAGTCTGTCTGAGACAGAGCTGATCTAGCCAGCCCATCTTTTAAAGAGCTGAGCATCATTCAGGTGTCGAGATCTGACCTGGAGACTGAAAGGGAAGGAGGGACTCCAACAAAAGTATCAAAGAACAAAGAAAGAACCAAAGGATGCTTTCCAGGAATCAGGCATCTGAGGTCCAAAATTCTATCCTCCGACTGGGTAAATTGTTGCTGCTTCTTGCTGTGAATTTGAATATATATATTTATATTATATAATATAAATATATATATTATACCTCGCTTAATGACTTTCACTTATTCCTGAAAATTCCAAGGGAAAAACTGTTAAATGAAAAAAAGACTTCCTCTAAATAGAAAAATTCTGACATGGTCTATCCCAATCCATGATACACAAAATATGTCAAATGAATTAGATATATATCAGTTGCCTATATATCAAAATATACCAATTTAAAAAACGACTGAACGATATATCAGTTGAATAATGAAAGCAAGCTTATATAAGTAACAAAGAATAACTTGAAGAACAGTAATTGCAGCTTATGCTTAAAATATTATAAATTAAAAGCTTATGGAACTTAATAGAGGAAGAAGAAAATCTTAATAGAAGGTGGTGGGTAGTAGAGAAGGGTTGCAAAGGAGTCATTATTTTGAAAATACATTTTTCTTTCTGCATCATTTTATTCACAATTGTTTTTAATCTTTTGTGAACTTATGGTTTTCCTGAATCCAAACTAGACTTAAAAATAAAGTTACAGCCAGAAAAAAATACTTTAGGGGAAAGTAAAGGCTGAGCAAGAGAGCCCTACAAAACACATGGAAATAGCACACACACACACTCACAACAGAATAAAGAGATGTACAAGTGACACCTCCTCAACCTTCTCACTTGGTGTACATATGCACAGTAAATTATTTTGGGCTCAGCCAAGCGTGGGAGCAATTCAAATAGATCCATGTACTATTCTCTCATTAGAAACTCTTGTGGAGTATATTGGTGAGTGTATCTTTACTTAAAACAGTAATTTAACTTCCTATAATGTATTTACTTAGTATCATTTTGGTGAAAAAGTGGTTCTGTAGAATAAAAAAGAGATATCCACAAATAAGCGGTAGGCCTTTTCCAGAGCTATTACCTGGAGAGTTGTTATGTGAGGTAAGTCTGTGCCACACTCATGGAGGAATATTCATTTGATCCAACTGATTTTCTCATGTTTGTTTCGTCAGTTGTTAGTAGAAATCTAGTCTACATATAGTGGTGAAAAACAACCTCAGCCCTATGGTGCAAAACTTGCTCACCAAAACTTGTCCTAGATATTTTAAGTTACATTCCTAGAGAGTCTTTCCGCTCTCCTAATCAGTCATGGAGAAAGAATCAAATCATTGTCATTCTTTCTTAAGAAAAAGATATATGCATTTAAAACTTGGGTGGAATGGCAAGGGCTATCTGTGGCCTCCAAGGAAAACTTGAAGTCTCATTACCACAATTGCCTGATCAGAGGCGCCAAGAGGCACTGACTGCATGTGCTCAAGGACTATATATGAGGGGTCTTCAAAAAGTTTGTGGAAAATGTATATTATGAAAAAATTATGCATGGATTCCAAAAATTTTTTGCACCAAAATAAACCTGTACTAATGTCTTATAAATGTGTTTGAACAGAATCTAGTCTGGGACATTAAGAAAAATAAGACATTGGTTTAAAAAGAGCCCTTATCAGAGCAACATGAATTCTGCTAAAATTGGAGCAAGAACAAACGTCAAATTTGTGGTGAAGCTTGGGTGGAAGAATGGTGAAATCGTTGGTGCTATATGAAAAGTTTAAGGGACAGTGCCCCAAAGAAATCAGCAGTTTACAAATGAATAATTTGTTTTAAGAAGGGATGAGATGATGTTGGAGATGAAGCCCACAGTGGCAGACCATCCATATCAATTTGCAAGAAAAAAATAATAAACTCGTTTATGCCTTAATTGAAGAGGACCAACAATTAACAGCTGAAACAATAGCCAACAACATAGACATCTCAATTGGTCCAGCTTACACAATTCTGACTGAACATTATGATTGAGCAAACTTTCTGCTCGATGGGTGCCAAAACTATCGCATCGAGACCAGCTGCAGACAACAGCAGAGATTTCAAAAGGAATTTTAAGCAAGGATCAAGATCCTGAAGCGTTCTTTTAAAGAATCGAACAGAAGAGGCAACGTGGCTTCATCCAGTCAAAGCAAAAATAGATCAGTCAAGAGCAAAGGTCATGGCAACAGTTTTTTTTGTTGTGACTCCTCAACATAATGCTTATATGTTAGGCATTATGCTTGTTGACTTTCTGGAGGGCCGACATAAGGCATTATGCTTGTTGACTTTCTGGAGGGCCAAAGAATAATAACATCTGCTTATTATGAAAGTATTTTCAGAAAGTTAGCTAAAGCTTTATCAGAAAAACTCCTGGAAAATCTTCAGCAGAGTTCTTCTCCACCATGGCAATGTTCCTGTTCATCCCTCTCATCAAACCAGGGCAATTCTGTGAGAGTTTTGATGGAAAATCATTAGACATCCACGTTATAGTCCTGATGTGGCTCCTTCTGACTTTTGTTTTCTATTCCTAAAAAACCTGTAAAGGATACCCATTTTCTTCAGTTAATAATGTAAAAAAAGATTGTATTGACATAGTTAAATTCTCAGGACCTTCAGTTCTTTAGAGATGGACTATTGGCTGGTATCATTGTCTTCAACTTGGTGGAACTTACTTTGAGAAATAAAGTTTATACTTTTTATCTTTATCTTCTAATTCCATTTTCCACCAACTTTTTGGAGCCCCCTTGAATTGGCACTCCCTGGAGACACTGCACAATCATTAACTTGTTTTAACTGGAGGCTCACTGGGGTTAGGAGACATGACGTAGTCAATGTACTTGGTCAATGAAGGACTTATGTCAGAGGAGACATAAGAAAATGAATTCTTTTATTATTTTTCTTCTCATAAAATGGAATTCCAGGTGAAAAATGAAAGTAGCACATGCATAAACATTAGAGACAATAACAAAATTTGGAAAGCCTTTCTAGACATAGAAGTGTTATTGTGTTTTCTCTCACTTCTGTACGGAATGTGAGAGGCAGCTATTATTATTTTCTTGCCATTTAAAAATTGAAGAAACTGGAAAGTTGTCTAAAGACACACCGTCAAAACACATTATAGTCTTCATGAAATCCAGGTCCTTGGAGTCCAAAATCAGGTCTTTTGCTTACAAATTTAAGCCTTCTCATATTGCCGTAAACTCCAGAACGTGAAAATAAAGTTAACACCAAAGAAATTTTTTCTCACTCACCACAGTATTCACTGTTTAGAGATGGAAATAAAAATGATTTACTTAACAAATGCGATCTAGTTCCAATTATTTATATACAGGCTATGAACACATAATAATGACACAGACTCTTCTTAGTTATCTTGCTTTATGTTGCTGATTACACTTTTGTTTAACATAGTTTTAAAGAAAAATGCATTTTTTTTCCTCAAGTAGAAAAGTCCACTAAAGACTCTTCCTTATGTCCACTAAGGAAAGTCTGAACAACATTCAAAAAAGAACGAGTGGGGTAGCATCAGATTAGGAAAGCATGCCATGTGAGGAATGACGGAGAGGACCGATCAGCTAAAAGCTGTGGATCTCAAAGTGTGGTTCTTATTCCAGCAGCATCAACATCATCTGAGAACATGGTAGAAATGCAAATTCTCAGGTACCACCCCAGATTTACTGGTGAAACTATCAATCTGTCTTTTAGGAAGCCCCAGTGGATCCTGATACAACTGATGTTTGAGAAACACTGGCTTAGAGAAAACTTAAGGGAGCCATGTTAGTTTTTTTTTTTTTTAATGATTGAAAGCTGTTCATTTTTTAAAAGTGAGACTTATTTGTTCATGCTTCAAGGTACAGAACAGATTCAATGAATAGAAATCTAAAGGAGCTAGAGGTTGATTGACAAAGCTGAGAACTTCCACCTGAATAGAACTCTCTGGGACTGAGGCTGTCCCCACAGTAGATCACTGGGCATCTCTAGGCTAGAGCTGGAGACGGGTTTTTCAGTTGGATGGAGTTTGTAGAAATATGTCCGTGGCTCTTTACAGCTCTGCATCACTGACATTCTATTCTGAACTCTGCCTCAATATCCAATGTCTCTGTGATAATGATGGAGGGAACTGGATAATATTAACAATTATTCTGTTGTTGACAGCAGGTGATAAAGGGGAGCCCAGTTATACTCTCCATGGTCTTATATCAATGCCTCATTCCTTTAGTCTAAATTTTTCTACACTCTAATACATGACCTTGACTTTACTTAATAAAATGTCCTCTGACTTATAGCCCAATGTAGTATAATAAAAATTATTTTGAGAGTATGAGGGGCTTCAGTTTTCAATTCTGGTTCTCTTATCAAGTAGTTCCATGCCTCAGTTTCTTCTCTGTAAAATTAGATGTTTGGAATAAAATTTTTTAAGGGTCATTCAACTTGAAATTCTATGTACCACATACTGAGTTTCTGTGCTATACACCTAACCCATTCAACCACCACCCCATTAGAGTTTCCAGGACTCAGAGTAGGATGGACATACATCCATTTGTTAACAGGAATGACCCCCCATCTAAACAGAAATTCATGATCTCTACAGTTTTTGATTCTAGCCAGTTTCTAGGTGCTGGCCTAGAACTACAGAACAATCATCTCACAGAAAGTGATGAGGATACACAAATAAAACACAATTTCATTGTAGATCCATATACTCAATATAAAGTCTGGCTGTGGATGGCCAGCAGACAGTTTCTTTAATTGGAAAAAGTTTTAAAATGAGGATTGCTGGACTAAATATCTTTGCATCCTGACAAAGAGGGAAAAAGAGAAATCTCGTAACTGAAGAAAGTGAAATCCACTTTACTTAATGCGGACCTCTGTCTCTGGTGTGCAGGTCCTCTGTGTCCAAAGATAATTAGCACTTTATAATGCTAATTATTATAATTATGTCTGAGAAAAAAATCATTAGGGGGTATGTCCGTTCACTGATTTTCAATTGCCCCCTCTATTTAAAAATAAGGTCATTTTTCTGTGAAATATCTTTAGGAGCTCAAAGCAGAAAGAGGGTTATGGAAAATTCTGTGTAGGAGTAGTCCTGAGTAGTCGATATTCTTCTAATTCTGTGATGTATCTGAAAACTGGAGAGGGAGGAAAACGGTGAAGGCATTTAGTCCAGGAGACTAGAGATCAGGACCCAGAAAAGCAAACATTTCTATAATAGCTAATCAGTAAATAGCCATTTATTGACCATTCACTGTGTGACTAGTACTGTGCCAAGCTGTTTCCAGATGCTCTGTCATATAATAATTATATTATACAATAATCCCATGAAACAAGTGTTAGTGCCCTGTTCTTTTTTTTTTTTTTTTTTTTTTTTTTTTTTTTACAGATAAGGAAGCAGTCTTAGAGATTATCCCAGTTGTCCAGTGTTATGTATATAGGAAATGGAAAGCTGGATTTTGACTTAGGTTTGCTCACTCCAAAGTACTTACTGTAAACACTCCACTATCCTGAGCTTACATGTAAATATACCATTTCTGTCAGGGCTCTTGTAATAATAAACTAATGTATTGGAGGGGGAAGGGAATTTGAAGATACCAGGAATATAGGTTGTTCAAGAGAAGCCTGCTGTCAGATGGTACGAGATCAAGCCAGCAGAAGAGCTGAGAGAATTTTCTGAAAGCCCCAGATGTACAGCAGTTTCATAGAGGAAAGAATTTGGGGCATGGAGTGAAAATAGCCTGGGTCTGAAGACCGGCTTCATCTCTTCCTTTCTGGGTGATCATAAAAATGTCCTTTAACTTTGTCAGGGCTCAGATACTAATTCTTAAAAGAACAACTCCTGCGGTTACTATTATTACTTCTGATCCTACTACTACTATTACCACCACTACCACCATGACTAGTTGCTGAGAACTGACTAATTGCCAAGCAAAATGCCAAGCACTTCATATGTGTTGTCTTATCAAATACTCACAAAATGTACTATTAGTTCGATTTCACAAATACAGAAAGTGAGGTTTGAAGAGGCTAAGTAATTTGTATATGAACATGCTTCATAGTATAAAATATAAAACACCGTACATATTAGATATAACTATTACTAAGAAACTATCAGCTGCAGAGGAAGAACTGGCCTTTTATCTTTCTAAGATGAACAGTTGTCTTTCTGTTTAATGGTTTTTTAAAAATCCCCTTGTGACAAGCTCCAGAGGACAAATAATTTATTTCTTGTGGTATATGGCTCTCTAAATGAATTAATTGATAGGCATCCCATTGTCAGTCTGAAGGATATGGAAATAAAACAGGCCTGAGATGTCTCTACCAAACTAATTTGTACTTTAAACACATAAATAATAATTTTTTTAGAAAAGTAAATGTGTATTTACTATCTCTCCTGCTGCTTCTTGAATTTGAGAATGTGTGTCTTTGTTGTGTCTTTGCACTGTCAGTTGGGAAGTTTGGTTTTGTTTTTTGAGTATTAATAAGTGTATTGAAGAGCAAATATTGCTGGGGTAGGAGGAGGAGAAAAATGATTCTTTCAGTCTATTTCTATTCCCATTCATTGAAGAAAACATAGGAAAAATTGTAATAAGAATAATAGAATAACCTCTCTTTCCTTTTCAGGGTCCATGAGGTCAAAACTATTTTCATCATAACACTGAGATGCTATTTGCCTTTTCACTGTGTTGGCATTTGAATTAATTGTACAAAAGCAATGGCATCTTGGTACAAAGTCAGACTGTGAAAACAAACTGTACTAGAAGCTACTGTGTAAGAATACAAAAGCCAGTTTTATTTAAGAAAGCTCTTCGTGAAGTAGTAAAAAATATTAATTTTATTAAATCTCAATCCTTCGGTACAAGTCTTTTTTAATATTCTGTGAGATGAAATGGGAAGAACATTTAAAGCACTTCTGCTGCTTACGGAAGTATGACAATTTCTCAAGGAAAAACGCTGTGTGATTGGTTGAGATGCCAGTTGGACTAGCTTCTTTTGTTCAAGGATCACCATTTTTACCTGAAAAAGTGATGAACAGACAATTGGTATTCAAGGGTGGATATTTGGCAGAAATTTTCTTAAAAATAAATAAAGGGAACCTGTGGCTTCAAGGAAACTAAGCTGGCAGTTATTTTCAGCCAATAATAAAATTAAAGAGACTGCGCCTGACAACTCCTCAATACTACTAATGAGATTGAAGGTGGCATTAATAAATGTGATTTTATAATATTAGATAAGGAATATCTGTATCTCTGAAAGAAAATATTTTTCAAAATGACCAACACATGAGTTTACATAATCATGAATGAGTAGAAGATACTCTTAAGTACATGACACAGGAATCAATTTTAATGCAACACAGTACAAAACATCAACTTCGGATTCCATATTGCGACTAACCTTTAAGAAACTACCGCTTGTTGAGTTCCAGGTAGTATCAAAGAATATGTACAGCCATATGAAAAGTCCATTAAAATGCCTTTCCAGTTATGTGTCCTTATGAGTCCTATTAAATGGATAAATGTCTTTTAGGCTCTGCTTAGATGGTACCTAACACAAAATAATACTGATAATGCTTGGAACCTTCTCATCCATTGGACATTAAATTTAGCTTAAATCTTCATTTTCACAGCTGTGAAATCTAGTACCTTCTCCAAGATTTTTGTAAATTTCCAAAATGACAGTCTTGTAGTAGCCTAGGACTCAGGGTATTCTGTAGCATAAATTTTTCTCTAACCCATGATACTTGTTTGATTCTTCAAGTTATCATCAATGGCTTAGCTCTCCTCTAACTTCTAACCTTGTTTATACTCCTCATAACTTTTTTTTCCTTCTAAAGCAGAACACAGTTAACCTCAATATATGTACAAATATATGTGCAATATATGTACAACCTCATTTATGTACAAATCTTTTTTTCACTAAACAGTAAGTTCCTTTTGGGTAAAGACCCTGTGAAGTTTATTACAGCAAAATGTTCTAGTTTTCTCCCAATATTTGTTTTCTCCTTTTTCTACTATAATAGAACTTTAAGCTTTCACTAAAAACATGGCCACCCAGAAATAAAACACATTTCTCAGTCCCTTTGCAGCTAGGAGAAAGCACATGATAAAAATTTACTCAATGGAATAGGAGTGCTAATTATATATGTGCTGTCTGGATATGGCTTCCTCATTGCCAATTTACCCTTCCTGCTAGATTGAATATGAACATGTTAGTGTAGCAAAGACCATTAGCAATCACCAATTATGCACGTGGTAGTCCACAACTATCATCTTCCTTTGCCTATAAGTTGGGGCCATGTGACTATCTCTTTCCAACATAATGTGATTGAGAGCACAAATTGTGTCATTTCCAGAAAGAGCCAGGTAAGACCCCATGTGTCTTCTGTATTTCTCCTGCTTTTTCACAGTAACTTTAGAGACCACTCGTTCCACGTATGTAGCTACAAGGAGAAGGGCCCCTGGACCCAAATAGGACAACCTGAATTTGGAGACAATTTATTAGTACAGCACATCCTGGTGTCATTTGACTAGAGTAGAAGGCAAACTATCTTGGCCTATGCAGTCAAGGTGAACTCCTTTTAATGAGACCACAGTATAGAAGGACCCTGTGTTCCCGACATTGTGGAGATACATACCACCTCTGAACTATTGCTTCCTGAGCTTTATGTGAGAAAGAAATCCCTATTTTGTTTAAGGCACCACTAATTTGGGTCAACTTTGCATCAATATGATCCATTCTTATTGATATATCTATCTTTGCCTTTCTCACAGGATCTTGTATGATATCTCACTTATCAGAAATGCTCAATTAAACATCTGGTGATTTGAAATTGCATAGATGAGACTGTGTGAAAGGATAAGGGTATTTAGGTGAAAGAAGATTCAGAAGAATTCTAGGGAAGGTAAAATGCTATTCAAAAGGTCTACGCTTCTGTACAAACTTTCTTGGTGTTTCCTGGCATACTAATTGGAAAGTAGAGTTGCAAACCAGAGGTGGCACTCTGTCAGCCCGTGGATCTAATCAAACTCACTCACAGATGGGTTTTGTTTGGCTTGTATTACACTTTTTAAAAAATGTAAATTAGTTGCCAACATTCATAAATAGGAAGAGGTTACACGGAAATCCAGACTTCTGGCTTCTTTAGAAAAATCAAAGACCTGGAAACTTAGGGCACATATTCTCATATAGTGACAAGTTCGTTAGGATTATGGCTTCCCCCTTTAGATAGGACATGAGTTGGTCAGTTCATGATGACTATGACATTGTCTCTCTGACACTGAGCCTATGTGTCAAAAACTATATCACAGTACTTGCTTTCTTTCTTTTTAAAAACTCGGCCTGCTTCCATAGGTGACCCTACACATAAAATTGAGTTTGAGAGCCCTGCCTGAGATGTTGAAACCTCTGCCCTAGATATTTGCTTTAGGGGGATGATCCTAGGGCACAGGAGTTGAACAGCAAGAATAAAAGAAAGTGGGAGTTACAACAGAGCAGTACTGACAACAGAGGGATCTCAGGCAACAAGAATCTTGATGGCAGAAGGCCCTCTTTTGAGCAGGTGTGATGAGAGGACAGTGATCCCAGTAGGCATGTGACCAGCATATTCTCTGCTTGTTCCTTTAGCCCCACCAAAAGATGAAGTGGGCCCCAGACCCCAGGTCTAATGTAAGAACCATATGCTGTTGTGCTCTTTCGAGCCCTGCTCCTAGATCTTGATAGAATTCTTGACATCTTGAATGGTGATTGGTTCTTCTCCAAAGACTCGGAAGATTGAAAGGAAAATAGATCGTCCATACGTCTGCCCCCACTCATCTTAGATTCAATAAGAAATGTGAAGATGGAAGGTGAAATACAAGCAGAGACAAAATGAGGTTGTAAATCAAACATTTTCTTGCTTTCCTTCCTCAGAAAAGCCTGTTGAATGCTTAAGAGAGGAAGAGACGGAGCAAAATGTGAGGAGGGAGGGAGGGGACTTGCATTCAGACAAAGGGAAAAGTTGTATTTTTGTGTTTCTGTTTAATCTCTTGATGTCAGTAGGTGCAGAGCCCCAGATGTTAGAGCTAATGCAATATGCATTAGTCCATCACATTGGGAAATCTCTAGTCCCTACAACAAGGAATTAATAAATCTAGTAATTATGTCATGTCTGCAATATAGGCTAGGAAAAAAAATTGTGTAAACCATTTGATAAATGTGCATGCCCAGATAGCATACTTCTAAGGCTTTCCACAGGGATTATTGGGAAATCTCTAGTCCCTACAACAAGGAATTAATAAATCTAGTAATTATGTCATGTCTGCAATATAGGCTAGGAAAAAAAATTGCGTAAACCATTTGATAAATGTGCATGCCCAGATAGCATACTTCTAAGGCTTTCCACAGGGATTCACCCAAAAGGTTGCCCAGGCATTTCTTCTTTTCCACTTTGCCCTCTATAGGAGGAGCTGGCATGAAACAGAATGGTCGTTAATTTAGTGTGGCATTGGCGTCCAATTAATAGCATCCAAAATCAATTCTCTATGCTTTGTTTCTTATCACCACCCCTCCCCAGAACATGAGTTCTCTAAGGCAATTAGAAATAATCATGAGCTTGCCAAAATGTTCTTTTCAATTTTCTAAACATTATAACTAGAATGTGGTTTAGTTTTTCTCTTAAGAGGCTCAATTTCTTTTTTCTTTTAATAAAATGAACAACTAAGCAGTTGTCTGCAGCATCAGGACACTATATATGTATCCAGAATGGCATATGCAATATGCTTTGTAAAACATTTCTGAATTTCTGTTTTGATTTTTCTGCAGCATGTTGAAGGGTATGAAATTAAAAATCATTGTGATCACATCATCATCATTGAAATTTATACCTCTTCAGTCTGCTAAATTCTACACAAAGGTATAGATGTGGGATAAGTAGAAGAAACCCAAGAAATGAAAAATCTGCAAAGGAAGAGTCTTGAAGACAGAATCATATTTACGACAATTACATTGATATTTTTTGCTGCTAGAAGATTTCTGTGCCATTTATGATGACAAGTTGTGTAGGCTGGAGTAAACCAATGAATAACAGGAAGCCATGTCCCCATGTGTACCCAAGGTGATTAATCTCTTAGAGGCTGAGGACAAAATAATTTGAAGTTGCCACGCATCACTATCAACACAAGTGACTATTGGCCACATCTCCTTGGATGGACCCTTTGGGAGGACTGTGTCACGCCAGTCA
>NW_007727035.1:107901-111314 GCF_000696425.1 Galeopterus variegatus
CTTCTCAAGATTCCCTTTCATCTGCAACATCACTTTGTGAATCAACAATTTCTCCTACAAGTAAGATGGAGCTTAGAATCTTATCAACAAGACTGACTGCTGGGTCAGACCCTCAACATTTCTGGATAATTACTGTGCTTTACCCAAACAACAAAGATCAGCTTCTATGCTAATGTGAAATATAATAATATACCTTAAAAATAAACTAAAAATAAATGAATGAAATAGTCTAAGCATCTAGAATATAAGTTTAACACTACTGTTTAGACCTAGCTAGAGATAAAAAAAAAAAAAATTGCAGAAAGTGGAGAAGGCAAAATTGTGAGAGAGGGATTGGATGAACCTCACATGTGAAGTGATAAGGAAGCCAACAAGGGATCTGATTATAAGAGTGATGAAAAAACCTCCAATCTGAGAGACATATTAAAGGAACAAACTAGAGGCTGGGGAAGGTAGGATACATAGTAGGAGCTGTTAAGGAGATGGAGCTGATCAACATCCTGAACAAGATATACAACTACGATGGTTTTCAAATATGTTTGCAAATTCTTTGACACTCCCATTTAAAAAGATAGAATACTTCTTCACCCTCAAACAAGGACTGGTCTTGGTCTTAGTGTCTTGCTTTCAGAGGCTAGCCCATGAAAGATGATATAACTAATAAATAATGTGCTCTCTCCCTCTCTCGCTCATGTACCTCTGGACTCCTGAGCCACCTGGTAAAAAACATAGCTACCCTGAAGCTGCCATGTTAGAGAGACCATGTGGAAAGACCTCATAAAGATAAAGATGCTTGAGGAGCCCCAGCTGTTCCAACACGCATCTGATTGAACCACCAGGCAGAATCAACCACCAGACATGTGAATGAACAAGCCTTCACACCTGATTCCAGTCCCACCCACCATCTGATTCAGCCCTGTAGAGGCTCCAAATGAGAACTGTCAACTCCAGGACCATTAGAGATAATAATCAAAATAAGAACAACAATAATAAGCATTGTCATTTTAAGCCCTAGGTTTTGGGATAGTTTGTTACACAGTGATACATAACCAGAACGGTCAATTTTTCTTTCTTTTCTCTTTTTTTTTTTGGTGAGCCACCTTCTCTTCATCAGGGATAACAGAAGGCTATCACTAAAGGTCTTTACAATTCTGAAATGTAGTGGAGAATCTAAGTTTAGGTTGAAGCTGATGTAACTGGATAATATTTGAGGTAAATGTAAATTTTAGGGTTATATTATCCTCATACTGTGCCTCTTTCCCTTCCTTCTCTTCAAAGCACAGACTTCATTGTCTGGCATTGCCTCAGGGAAGGAATGTTGCAAGACGGAATCCAGAAGATGTCTTGGCTTTTTGTTTCCTCAACTTAAGCCTTTAGAAAATCACATGCATTTTCTATGGGTGGATGAAAGGAAGCAAATTAGCATGCAGGAAGAATAATAGCTTGGAAAAAAATATAGGACAGGAGAGGGAAACCCCCATCCCCTACAATTAGAAGGAGATTCATCTGGGCTGAGGTTGGAGTGGGGAGAAAGGAGGGAAAGGTCTCAGGTCATACAAGCAGAGGGGTCCATGTGCATCTCCCTGCAGCAGCCTGAAGAAGCAGTAAGTCTCCAGAGAAGAAAGTTGTGTCTAAACAGTAGGATTCTGGAAGGCCTTGTGATAGTGCCCTGTGTCCCACGCATAGCATAAAACCCCAGAGAACCCAGGGAGGAAGAACCTGAAAATCAAAATAAATTGATTTATAGAACATGAAAAGATGCAATTTTTCTTGCTTTCCTAAGTTTGTGAACAGTGATCCATACCTTATGCTGGGACTGAGAAGTGATCAGAGATCTATTAGTCCATTTCTGTTGCTTATAACAAAATATGTGGAACAGGGTATTTTATAAATAAAATGAAATTTATTGCTCATGGTTTCAGAGGCTGAGATGTCCAAAGTTCAGGGACCACATCTGGTGAGAGTCTTCTCTGGTGGTGGCTCCACAGCAATGCACGGGTCTCACATGGCAGAAAATGGCAGAGCAGAGAGCAAGAGACTAACCTGTGCTATCCTTTTAAAGCCCTCAGAACCACACCCATGACCACCATTATTAATCCGTTCACTATGATATGGTCCTACAATCTCATCACCTCTTCAAGGCCCCACCTTTCATTTACCGTAATAAGATTTCCCACCCTGAACAGTTACAGTGGGAATTAAGCTTCTAATATATGAACTTTGGGGACACAATTCAATCAGTAAATAGCAGAGTTATCTCAGGAACTCATGGTATGGAGGAGAAATTTTTTGCCTGGTCTGAGAGTAGAGAGAGAGTATTTTCGCCTGAATAAATAAAGGGAAATAGGGAAAGATCATGGGGAGTGGGAAAAGAAAACGGAGTGTATCTTTGAAGATGATCGCGTTCCCAAACTACATAGTTTTCTGTGAAGGCAAAAAAGAAAGGAAGGTATGTATTTGTTAGTGAGAATCATTGTGGGACAAAAAATCACAAGCAACATCAGTGCCCATTTCAGAAAGGGGCACATAGTGTTGGAGACTGAGACCTTTTCTTTCTCATGTAAGTAAAACAACTTTGCTGCAAGATTAGTACTGGATGGGTCAACAAGGCGCTAGCAACAGTGACAGGCTGAGGTGGTATTTTAAGAGGCTTATAGGGCTATGAACTGAAGAAGAGGAAGGGCAGGGCAGAAGGACCTGAAGAGACCACTCTTGCAAAACTTTCCCAAGAGTGTCCAGAAACATTTAGAAGAAATTTTTGAGGGACTGAACTTTTTAAATTACGCACATTGCAACAAGTTATCAGGGATATTTTATGTTTACCCTAGAAGTGAACTATGTTATCTCTAAAGTGATAAAGTCTGGAAAAACTCAGTTCCAAAATCAGTTCTTTGGAATCTAGAATAACCATTCTAAAATGATTCTATGATCTAATTGGCAATAACTAAGCCTCAGGTAGACCACTGTGCAAATCTACTTCTATGATTCTTGCTAACTGTGAAATTAAGTTTAGTCAGAAATCTTCATTTCCTTCTATTTCTTAAACCATGATCTAAATAAACACTGCCTTTTACAGTCAATCTCTTTTTCCTTCATGCGCCGATAGAAGTGTGATTGCTTCCCTGTAGTAGCAATTATTACAATCTGATCTGAGTTAGTCTGCTCTGTTTGTGGCTGTCTCACCATGAGACTGCGGGCTCCTAGAGGACAGTGATCTTGTCCTGTTCACTAGGTGTCTCTCACAATTCCCCTTATAGAACTTTAGTTCGCTGAAAACATATCTATAGGATATGTTGTGCCTGGCACTGTGCTCAATAATTGGTTCAGGGAATTAAAAATAAAAAAATCTTAAAATTAAACCAAGAAGATATAGAAAACCTGAATAGGCCAATAACAATAAAGGAGATTGAAGA
>NW_007727035.1:113160-132251 GCF_000696425.1 Galeopterus variegatus
TGGTGGGAGCTAAAAAAAAAAACAAACAAATTAATTCACCCACATACACACACACAGAAAACCCGGGGGTGGGGGGGGGGGAAGAAGATATAACAACTATACTTTTTTGAAGTTGTTACAACAAGCAAACGGAAAGGACATTCTTGGGGGGGAGGGGAGAGAGGGAGGAGGGAGGGAGGTGTCGGTGATGGGCCATAATAATCATATACATTGTATATTGACAAAATAAAAATTTAACGAAAAAAAAATTATAAATGCATAAAACCTACAGAATAAAAACTGAAATACTAAAAAAAAAAAAAAAAATCTTCTCATTTATGGTTACAAAGCTATTGGGAGAGCTAAGATGTGCCTATAACAATATTTTTAAAAGAAAGTAAGTAGTTAAAAAATTTTGTCTGATTTGTAAATATTTTACTTATGACATTTTCCTCTACATTTGTAAGAGATATGGACCCACAGGTTTTTGTTTTTGTGCTAACTTTTTCTGATATTTTTATAAGGGTTATAAGAGATTTGTATATTATACTGAAGTCATTGCATATGTTTCTATAATCTGCAATAATTTTTATACTATTGGAATCTGTTCTTTCAAATTTAGTAGAATTCATCTATAAAAATGTCTGATTTCTATGTGTGAAGACTTTGGAAGCCACACTCCCATCTTTGCAGCAAAAAAGCTGAACTGAAAATCAACAGCTCTTCTTAGACCCAACAGGGAATTGAGGTCACGAGGCAAAATCGCTGCCCTAAAAACTGGGGAAGCAGACAGGCAGATAAAGAGAATCACAGCTTGCTGGGAGTAAAAGCTGTTGGAGCCAGCACTTAAATAAAAATTGACTTATTGCTAGAGTCTGACTGTGGGATTAATTGAGATAGAAAAAATTTCTGGGGGCCCAGCCTTTGGGGGATATACCCACTTTTGTGAGTTTTACCTTTAGGAGTCCCACCACAGTCTCACAGTAAAGTTCAGAGAAAATCTGTGTTGCTTCGAGCAGGAGGGCAAAAACCAATTCTGAAATATGTTCATAGCATTCTGTTTTTCTTAACAAAGGCCTTCCCTCAAGAGAAGCTATTTTACCAGAGCCTAACTGATGCAAGGCAAGGAAATACCCAACATCAGCTCCCTGTAGCCTTTGAGGTGGGTGAAGGGAAATACAGAACTCCTATACCCTTAAGCCTTCCTGTCTCATCTAGGGGGAGAAAAAGTTAAGAAGCACTTGAAATGGTCACAGGACAGAGACAAAGGCCCACTATAATTATAGGGCCAGAAAATACATCTCCTCCCTCCACACCTTATTACCACACAATAGGGCTCCTTTATAATAGCAGGAGATTACAGCTGAAAGAATTGTAAGACTCTGACTCTATTTTAGAAGGAGCCTCTAGAGAAAACCAAGAACAATGGTGGAGACAAGACAAAGACATCAGCAGAAATTTTATCCTCTGAAACCTACAAATACAGCAAACAGTAAACAGAGCCTAAAGTAACACACTAAAGGACAATTTACCTCAGTTTCTTTTACTTGATACATTATGTCTAGCTATCAACAAAAAAATCACAAGGGATGATAAAAGACCAAAATCACAATTTGAAGAGACAGAATAAACATCAGAATCAGACTCAGATATGGCAAAGATTTTGGAATTATCAAACTGGGACTTTAAAACAACCATGATTAATATACTAAGCGCTCTAGTGGAAAATAAACTCTAGTGGACAAAATACAAAAACAGATGGGTATACATGCAGGGAGATGAAAATTGTAAAAAAAAAAATGCTTTTTAAGAAAGGAAATGCTATAAATCAGAAATACTGTAACAGAAACAAAGAATGCCTTTGATAGGCTCATTAGTACACTGGATATGGCCAAGAAGAGAATCAATAAGCTTGAAGATGTGCCACTAGGGATGTTCCAAATTGAACAGCAAAGAGGAAAAAAAAATTAAATGGAACAGAATATCCAAGAACTATGGACAATTACAAAAGTTGTAAGATATATGTAATTGGAATAACAGAAAGAAAGGAAAGAGAAAAGGAAACAAAATTTCTACACCTAAAAATAATATATTCAAACTGCAGGAAACAGAGAAAAGAGAAAATTGTGAAAAAAAAGCCAGAGGGGAAAACGAAACTTACTTATAGAGAAACTGGAATAAGAATTTCATCAGACTTCTCTTCAGAAACCACGCCAGCAAGAAGAAAGTGGAGTGAAATATTTAAAATGTTGAAAGAAATAAGACCCCACCAACCTAGAATTCTGTATGCAATGAAATTATCTTTTTAAAGTGAAGGAAAAATAAAGACATTCTCAGGCAAACAAAAATTGAGGGAATTTACCATCAGTAGATGTGCCTTATAGGAAATGTTAAAAGAAGTTTTTAGAGAAATGAAAAATGATACAGGTCAGAAACATCTATCTACTAAAGAAAGGAAAAGCATTATGGAAGGAATAAATGAAGGCAAAATAAACCCTTTTACTTTTCTTATTCTTAATTCGTTCAACAGATAACTGTTTAAAATAATATCAGCAACAACACACTGAATGATTATAGCTTACGAAAAAGTGAAATGAGTGACAGCAATATTATAAGGGATGGGAGGGAGGAATTGGGAATACTCAGAGGTAAGGTATCTGCACTAGTTGTCAAGTCATATAATATTATTCAAAAGTGGACTTAGATTAGTTGTAAAGGTATATTGCAAAATTTTCATCTAAAAAGTTTTTTAAAAGTATAATTGATAAGTTCAGTGAGGAGAGAAAATGGAATCATACGAGGGTACTTCAAAAGTTCATGGAAAAGTAGAATTAAAAGATAAAACAAAATTTTCCATAAACTTTTTGAAGTACCCTTGTATAACACACTCAATTAAAAGAAAAGAAGGTAGAAAAACATTGAAAGACCACAAAAGTAACAAAAACAAGGGCAATGAATAGAAAACAGTTTCAAATATGGTAGATATTAATCCAACTGTATGAATAATCAATTTTAATGTGAATGGTCTAAATGTATCAATTAAAAGGCAGAAACTGTCACAGTGAATTAAAAAATAAGACTCTTCTATAGGTTGTCTATAAGAAACCCACTTTAAATATAAAGACATAAATAAATTAAAAATAGAGGTATGAAGAAGGATATACCATGGTAATATTAGTCAAGGAAAGCCAAAGTAGCTTTATTAATTTTAGACAAAGTAAACTTCAAAGCAAGAAATATTTTCAGGGAAAAAGGGAGGTATTACATAGTGATAAAGGAGCCAATTCTCCAAAACATAACAATCCTTAATGTGTATGCATCTAACAACAGAACGTTAAAATATATGAGGTTAAAAACATACAGAACCGAAAGGAGAAATAGTTGGAGACTATCATAGTTAGAGACTTCATCACCCCTCTATCGGTAATTGACATCAGGCAGAAAATCATTAAGGATATGTTTGAAAATAACAGCACCATTAGTCAACTGGAACTCACTGAGATTTACAGAACATTTTGTCCAACAATAACAGAATGCACAGTCTTCTTATTCTTATGTAGAATATTCACCAATACAGACCATATTCTAAGCCATAAAACATGCCATAACAATTAAAAAGAATAGAAACATTACAAAGTACGAGAATGTTCTCAGACCACAATAGAGGAAAAGTAGAAATAAATGATAGAAAGATAGCTAGAAAATTCCAAAATATTTAGGAATTACACAGTACACTTTTAAACAGGGAATGGGCCAAAGAAGTACCAAGATGAATTTAAAAATATTTTGAACTGAATGAAAATGAAAATACAACTTATCAAAATTTGTGGGATATAGTGAAAGCAATGCTTAGAGAAAAATTTATATTTTTGAAAGCATAAATTAAAACGGAAGATCTAAAATCAATAATCTAGCTTTCATCTCAGGAAACCCGAACCAGAAGACTAAATCAAATCCAAGGTAAGCAGAAGAAAAGAAATAAAATTGATAAAATTTAATAAAAATCAATATAAACATTAATAGAATTGAAAATAGGAAATCAGTATAGAAGAAAATCAATGTAACCAAAATCTGGTTATTTTAAAAGATCAATAATATTGATAAACCTCTAATCAGGCTAATGAAAAAAAAAAAGAGAGAAGACACACATTTCTAACATCAGAAATGAAAGGTGGTGGAGTTTTACTTGGTTATCTCAGTTGGTTGGAGTTGGTATTATAACACCAAGGTCAAGGGTTTGAAACCCCATACCAGTCAGCCACTGAAAAAGTAAAATAAAAAGAAATGAAAGAGGGACTATCACTACTAATTCCATGATGTTAAAAAAGTAATAAAAGAATATTTTGAACAATGCTATGTCCACACATTTGATAGCTTGGATGAAATAGACAAGTTCCTTGAAAGACACTATTTACCTAAACTAACACAAAAATATGTGTATAATCTGAATAGGCCTATATCCACAAAATAAATTGAATCAATAATTAATATCTTTCTAAAATGAAAGCAGCAGGTCCAGGTGGTTTCACTGGCAGATTTTACTAAATATTTAAAGAAGAAACAATGGCAAAACTTTAGAGTCTCTTTCAGAAAACAGAAACAGAGGAGGCACTTATTAACTTATTTTGTGGGGCCAGCATTACCATAATACTAAAACCAGAAAAAGACATTAGACGAAAGGAAAACTCTAGAATAGTATCTCACAAAACATGGATGCAAAAATCTTCAACAAAATATTGGCAAATTGGATCACAGCTCTATTCACAATAGCCAAGGTATGGAATCAACCTAACTGTCCCTCAAGAGATGATTGAATACAGAAAATGTGGTATATATATATGCAATGGAATACTACTTGGCCATAAAAAAGAATGAAATCCTGCCATCTGAGGCAACATAGATAAGCTTGGAGAAAATTATGCTAAGTGAAATAATCCAGGCACAGAAAGAGAAATATTGCATGTTCTTACTCATATGTGGAAGCTAAAAAAGATGATCTCATAGAAGTAGAGTGTAGAATAGTTATTACTAGAGACTGGTAAGGATAGGAGGAAAGCAGGATAAGGAGAGGGTGTTTAATGGATACAAAATTGCAGATAGATGGGTGAAATCTGTTCTACTTTTCTATAGCACTGTAGGAAAACCACAGTTAACAACAACAATTTATTGCATAATTTCAGATTGCTAGCAGAGACGATTTTGAATGTTTCCAACATGAAGAAATGACAGCTGTTTCAGGTGATGGATATGCTAATTACCCTGATATGATCATTGCACCTCATATATATGTATCCAAATATCACATTTTACCACATAAATATATACAATTATTATGTGTCAATTAAGAAAAACAAATCTAATATAAAAATAAAAGAAAAAAGAAAAAATTAAAATAATTTAAAAAAGAGAAATTACTCAAATTAGCCAATCTTCAACCTACTTAGCTTACCTATTCTGCCTCACCCATCTCATCCCACAAAAACCACAATAGAGGTTCTTGCCCGAAAGACAAAAAAAGTAGCAAATTGAATTTAACAATGTATAAGAATTATATACCATAACCAAGTGGGATTTATTCCATGTATGCAAATATGTTTCAACGTTTGAAAGTCAATTAATATAATCCATCATATCAGCAGGCTACAGAAGAAAAATTACATACTCATATCAATAGGTGCAGAAAAAGCATTTGACAAAATCCAACATCCATTCATGATTAAAAACTCTCAGCAGACTAGGAATAGAGGCGAACTTTCTCAATTGATAAATAACATCTATAAAATGCTACAGCTAATATCATAATTAATGGTGAGAAACAAAATGCTTTCTCCTATGATTGGGAACAAGGCAAGGATATTTCCTCTCACCACCCTTATACAACATCATACCAGAAATCCTAGCTAATGCAATAAGACAAGAAAATAAAATAAAAGGTATACATGCTAGAAAGAAAGAAAACTGTTTTGTTTACAGATGATATGATTGTCTATATAGAAAATTTTGAAGAATCAACAAAAACAAACAAGCTGGAACTGATAAGCAATTATGGCAAAGGTGCAGGACACAATGGTAATATCCAAAAGTCAATTGCTTTCCTACATACAGCAAGAAAAAGTTAGATTTTAAAATTAAAACACAACACCATTTATGTTATCACCACTACCACCACCACTACCAACAACAAAAATCTACCCCCTAAAACCATAGACATATAGGTATAAAGGTAACATGTTCATAATCAATTTGAGGAAAACTAGAAAACTGATGAAAAAAATTAAAGACAATTTATCATGTTCATGAGTAAAAAGACCCAATATTGTTAAGATATCTGTTCTTCCCAATATAATATATAGCTTCAATGCAATCCCCCCCAATTCTCACAAATTATTTTGTGGACATCTACAAGCTGATTCTAATGCCCTTTTTAGACCTTTCAAGTAGAATGATGCTTTTGCTTGGTATAAAATTTGAGACCCAAAATAACTTCTCTCAGAATACTGAACATTTTACCCCAGTGTTTTTTTAATGCACATTTGATAAAAAAGAGAGTGTGATGTCAATTTGATTTTCATTTCTTTGTTAAAAACCTGTTTTTGAATTTTCAGGAACTTAATTTTCTCATTATCTTTAATGTTTTTACACTTCGTCCACAAATAAACTTATTGCAATCATTCTGCTTGACAGTAGATGTATTTTAAAAGCTGAATAGTTATTTCCTTTTCTAGTATTGGAGTTATTTTTTTATCTTTTTTTCCTGAATAGTTTCCTCTGTTTTGTTCTTTCCTTTCACTTCTATTAGAAATACAAATTTAGGCAAAAATTTTCCTGAATTTTCTGGATCTGTATGACTAATATGACTTTCCTGACATCTTACACATTTCTTTGTCATTTTGAGAAACATTTTTTTTAAATTACCCCCATTCAGTTGTCCTGCTTTATAGATATATTTCTATGTGGATTGGTAGGATATGCTCCTGGCTACAGAATTCCTAGAATTGGTATTCTGATTTTGGAAGATTCTAAAGCCTTTCTGCTGCCACTCTGCTTTTTCCCATCATTTGTTATTTTAACTTGTCCCAGTGAACCAAGTCAGTCAAGAAGAGGTGGGCTACCCAGGTGCTCAGGGTATATTTCCCAAATTTATCACCTTCGTCATTGTCCTTGAGCTTCTTCCCTGCCACCTACCATTTAATCAGTTGAATCTTAGCTTTGGATTTCTATAAAGCTACAGCCCTTGCATCTGTATATGTCATTACCGTCAGTTACTGCCATGCATCCAATTCTATATGCTTTCCACTTGTTCAGGAATGTTCAGGACATTCAAGAATACTGACTTTTAAGAATGATAATCTAGCCACCAAGATTTAACCGGAAGTATTTCATTATTTTCAAAGTACTGGTGTCTGACTCAAACACTGTAAGTGTGATGGCTGAAGAACAGAAAAGGCTGACGCTGGAAATTAACTTTGAGTCTGGGACATTATGCATGCTATTATTTCTCTTTGTCCAAAATAATTAAATAATTGCTTTCATAAAGTAAATAGTTAGCTCCTTTAAAAAATATGTTGAGTATAAAATTGAAAATTTACTACATTTCAAGGAGAAATTAATTACATACAAGTATTGCATTTAGAAATTTTTTTTCCTGAACTTCAAAAAGGTTTATGAAAATCAGAATCATTTTGAGAACGATGGGACATCAACTTTTCTCTGACAAACAGTAACACTTTTAAAAACTAATTAAACATTTAAACAGTCAAAATAAAGAACAGTATTCTAAAGCTAATTGGTTTATTCTTCTTTTGATGGCTTGATCTTCTATTATTCAATAATTTTTTTTTCAAGGGACAGTAAAGAAATACCAAACTATTATGTGGCTCTGTGTGGAAGGATAACTTAGCACAATGCAGTAAAAGGATCCATTTCCAAAAGTTAGCATGCTGGGCTAAAAACTTACACAAGTTTTATTTACTCAGTAAATATGACGGAATCTTCCCTTCCTCCCTTCCCCCATTATCATTAGCTTAGAAGTAAGTAGAGATAAAATAAATGAAGTCAGAATTCCTTTTGTCTCTAGAAGAGGGACTGAAACTACAGATTTATGACTAGAACTAAGAGGTATAATTATATGTAAAAGAATATTAATGATGAGATCAATTTTAGATTTTGAATATCAGAATACCTGGTAGACAGTGATTCACATATTTCTAAAGGAGTGGAAATGTGGCCAAATAATAAATGGATAAAAATGAGACTGGGATACATTTTCAGTGGTCATTTACTTCAGCATCCCCTAGTCAGTGGTCCATGGTTCCTTAGTGGGAGCAATTCTGAAGGTCTGCAATGCCTTTGAATTTGAACGCAAAATTTGATAGATACTTGTGTACATCTAGCTTTCATCGGACTCTGAAAAGGTTGTCTTATTAAGAGGTTGAATTGCAAACGCAATTTAATCCCCTCATTTTACAGGTTAAAAAATGGAGGCCCAGACAAGGGGAGTGACTACCTCCCATGCAAGCAGCATTAAGCCACAGAGCCCTGAGTCATATGTCTGCCTAGATGAGAACTCACCCAACTGTCTTTGGCAACTGTCTCTGGTCTCTGCAGAACCCCAGCAGCACCAACTCCTGCAAGACATGCCCTCTATTTTTCTCATCCCCAGAGTTTTACTTTATGTCAAGGCATTGATATAGGAGGTACTCAATTTCCTGGGGCTCTGGTTTCAGGACATGCATCTGGGTTTCCAGCCACTCCCTGAGATCTCAGGCCCACTCCTCTGAGCGCTCCCCTGGAGGAAACTTACTATTGTTAGTTAGACCTATTTTCAGCATAAACCTGGGGAAAATGAGACCACAAGGGGCTGGCTTATGCAAATCCAATGGCTGGGCATGCTCAATAGAGGGCACAGAATATTCTTGAATATGCCTGGTGCATGTGATAGGGTCTCACTAATGAACATGCTCCAGGAAGAGACTTATTAAGCATGTGAAAGATTAGATGTTACATAACTGGGACCCACCCCTTTAACTGGATATTCATTAGATAGAGAAACTATAAAGGCCAAATCCCAGCAGAAGGCAGGGTGATTGTTCACTTTCCTGGAGGCAGCCCACACTTTGCTTGCTGAGGTGTGTATGCTTTACTTTGTATTGAACTTACGTTCAGCAAGTAGCTGCTCGCTTTTTTAAGCCAGTCTGCGCTTTGTACTGAACTTTAAGTATGTTTTTCTTGCTTTTGTGTTAGACTTGATGTCTGTACTGAACTTATTTTTGTGTTAAACTTGGTGTGGGCCCTGCTCAGTCTCTGGTGCTATGCCCCACTCTCTCTGTAGAACTTGTATTTCTTATCTGTTACATTAAACTTGTTCTCACTTTCTACAGGGACTCTGCCCTTAAATTCTCTCCTGTGGCAGAGTCAAGAATCTGGTAAGAGGACTGGGTGGGTTGAGGCCGACCATTGGGCCGCCTGAACCCTGACTCTGACATCAGTATCATGAACTAGGTTGAATGTTCTGAACTATGGCCAGGCCTCAACAATCTATACTTGTGTGTTTGTTAACATCAATGATCAATAATGTCTATAATTGATTATCTGTAAATTTGTAGAAATTTGATGAATGACTGAGTTATGATGATTCTCAAGGATTCATGAGGTAGTTTAAATCAAAACCATATATATGTCTTGTGTTCCACATTCAGCCATTATTTGACTCTAAAGATTTTCTTTACCGAGCTATAAACATAAAACAGTGTAAACCATGTTGTTCTACCCATCTTTAAATGGAATATGTGATACTGAAACTTTAGATTTAGCAAGAAAGTGAGTCCCAGAGCTGGAGTAGAAATGATCTCTGTAATAACATTGTCCATTTTCAGTCTATTTTACCTTGAAGGTTTTATATTAACATTACTTTTATAATTTTTCTAATGCTAAAGAAAAGTGCACCATCTATGCTTTGTCTGACTAACTGGTCCAAATGGAATGGATGTCAAATTCTGAGTATCTTTTATTTTCATGAAAAGAAAAAGTAGCTTCACTTCTAACTCAGCTACATGAGTGAATCAATGAGAAGTCATCTACTGCATAATCTTCCCCCTAGAAAGTGATAAATATTTACAGTATATAATGAGATTTCATGTCAAAAATTGATGGTATTTATTGTGTTTTAATAAAAGCAGATTTGAAAACATTAGTTATATTAAACAAAAAACAGAATATTGTTTTAAAAATTGCCATTTTCATATTGGCTTTTCCTGTGGAGACCTTATACACAAAGGCAGATTTTTAGCTAACTATATTACTATGGAAATCAGCTCCAACTGAATAGAAATAGTACAAAATAATGAAAACACTAATACATCTTTACACATTGTATTATTCATCTATCAATTACTTTCTCTTTTGTGGGGTTCACTCTTCCAGGTTTGGCTGTTTAACAGTCATATTTTTTTCCAATATTTATTCTTAATTTCTTTCCTCAGTCTTGATCCTATGAATTAACTAAAAAAGAATATTTAAAAGGTCATGCTGTCCTTTCCTGTGCAAATCTGGGAGATAAGGCTGTTACTAACGCATTTTCTAATTTTTTAAGTAAATGTTACAGGGAACATTTGGTTCTCATATAAAAAGCTTTTCACAAATAGGTCAAATATGTTACAGGTGGTGGAAACACAGATTTTCCTTCGAAACCTTGGTAGGTCCTCTGTCTCTTCAAGAATTAGGTTCAAAGAATCATCTCTTCAGATTTTGGCTTTTAAAAGAGAGTATCCCTCCTATCGTAGAAAAAGCTCTTAGAGGCTGATCTGCAGTAGGTAATCATTCCTACAGCCTATGAGGAAAATAATAATGGTCACAGGTGACTTTGAATCTGAGGTTATAACTCAAATGCTTTTCAGTCTCTGGTATAAAATAATAGAGATTGTTGGTGACCATAGAAAACTAAAAGTGCAAACCAACATAGAAACTAATGTTCACATTTTAAAATAATAGTGTGCCGACCAGAAATAAAAACACATCTGTGTGTTGAATTCAGCTGGTGGGGCACAAGATGTTGGTTCCTAAACTACATAGTATATGTCAAAGCTTGTAAGACTGATTCCGTCCTTTCCTCTCAACATGCTCATCCTACTGGTTGTAGTTTGATGTATTTCCCCCATCAATATTTTTCTGGTTGTTATGATTAATCCTTTACTGAGATTTTTTTCTAAATAGATGAATACATTTGTATGATTCAAAAATGAATAGCAAATATAAAATCACATACAGTCAAAAGCCTTGCTCCCTTTCTGGTTTTTATCTGTCTAGCTCCCATCCTGATTTCCTTAACCTGAGAGATAACTTCTTTTACTGGTTTTTGTGTTTCCTCCAACGTTAGTATATTTTTGTATGCGAGCAAAACAAACATGTGCATGCACACACACACGTATTCTTAAGTCTCCCATAATAAATATGTTTCATAATATACATACATTTTTCTCTTTAAAGCCGATCATTTAAAAGCTACTTAAAACAATATTACGAGCAAAACAAACATGTGCATGCACACACACACGTATTCTTAAGTCTCCCATAATAAATATGTTTCGTAATATACATACATTTTTCTCTTTAAAGCCGATCATTTAAAAGCTACTTAAAACAATATTACATGAATATATAAAATATATAAAGACACACATACCCACAAACCCAGCATATATCTACACTGGTGACCTTTATTCACCTGTACATAGTATTTCCTCATACCTTTATGTAGCAGTGTATTTCTTTATAAAATATATATTAAAATGTATTTGACTATTCTAATAATGGTAGATATTTAAGTTGTTTTCACACATTTTCTTTTATAAACACTGCTGAATGTATTATTTTGCACTTATACAGCTGTGAAATAAATAGCATAAATGGGATGGTTTGGACAAAGTGTAAATGTATTTATAATTTTGACAAATATTGTCATATTATTCTTATAAACTGTATTGGTTTGAAATAGTGTTCATTTTCACCATGTCCAGACCCACTAGCTTTGCAAATGAAAGAAAGATGCTTTCAAACTTTAGGATTTTTGCAAATATTGGCTAAAAAATTATATTCTAATGTAGTTTTAATGTACATTTTTAATATTATAGGTGAGATTGATTATCTTCTCATACTTTTTAAAGCCATTTATATTTTCTTTCCAATGGAATATCTGCACACATCATTTGCTCATTTTTCTATAAGGTTATTGATCTTGTTCTCAACTTCTAGTTCACTTAGAGCTAAATTAGGGATATTAACTCTTTTTCTGCACAACCAGATATAAGTCCCACTTTGTTTAACTTTTTTTGTTGCTAGTGGCAGTGATTTTGCTTTTTATATATAGGTTTATTTTTCTGCAACTGAATTTATCAACCTTTTCTTTTATGGTATCTAAATTTTGAGTCGTAGGTCTTCCTCATTCCAAGGTTATAACAAAATTAACTTGTTTTCTTCTAGTATTTTTATTATTTCATATTTTTACATTAAGATCATTGATCCTTTTTGAATTTACTATGGTATAGGTATATGATGTGACATATGGATCTAACTTTAAGGAAGAGTCACCTATGTCTCTCAGATTTAATATACCACCTGTGTTACATAATGCACTTGTGCATGCACATGGATCTATTTTTGGAATTCTATTTAACTAGTTTCTCTGTCTGTTTATTCATAAATGTCATAGTGTTTTAATGATGTTTTCACATAAGGAAGGGCTTAGTCCACCCGCAATGCTCTTTCTTTGAATTTTCCTTGAATATCTTAGTTTTGTTTTGTTTTCTTTTCCATATGAACGTTATCAGTTTTTTTAGCTTCATTTTTTTATAAAATGGTATTTTCGTTGGGATCAAAAAAATTTATTAACATAGGAAAAATGGGTATATTTATGTTATAGAATATTCTACCAAGAATATAGTCCCTCTTTCCATTTTTCAAGCCTTTTTTTGTGTGTCCTTCAGGAAATTTTAAATATGTACTTTACATATACATTGCATATTTCTTGTAAGATTTATTTTTAGTTATTAGATTTTATGTTAAATAAAAATATTATTTTCTTTATATTTAGTATATAAATATACTTTTATGCTTTTTAAGCATAAGAAAACAATTTAATTTCATAGTAAGTAAAATGTGGCTTTGGGGCTGAGATATATACAGACAAAAATAGATGGAGATGTGCATGTAAGATTGTCATATTAAGGAAACTTGTATCAATTCTTATCCTGCTTCTTCTTTTCAATCCAAGATGAATATTGGCCTTTGTCAGATGCCTTTTTTTTTTTTTTTTTGTTTTTTTTTTTTTGTTTTTTAAGCACATTGTAAGCCTCCACATGGATCACATCTTCCAGCATTCCATCTACCAAAGAAATCCACATGGCTGAGCCCAAAGTCAAGGGAAAAAGACACATAAAAGGAGCTGAATAAGTGGTACTAACAGTCAATCTACCAAAGTTCCTCTGCCTTCCTTCCATTTATTTCATTTTCTCTTTTCTAACTTTTTGAGTTGGGTATTTATTCATGTGTCTCATATTTTACTGACAGAAGTGTTTTAAGATTATGAATTTTTCTCTAAACTCTGTTTTATCTACATCTCATAGATGCTAAAAGTGTTTTTACTATGTTTTTTTCTATATATGCTGTAATTTCACTTTTTATTTCCTCTTTAACCTAGACTTTAAGAAAATGTTTTTATAAATTCCAGGTAAATTGGCCTTTTTGTTGTCTAGTTTTATTGCATAGTGATTAGAGAAGGTTGCATCTGTGATTCCTATTTATTTTTAAATCAGAATAGATTAAAGATATTCTGGTGATCTAACAGTGGTCAATTTTCTTGAATATTCCAAGATTTATTCAAAATTAATAAGATACAGAATTACTTCATCAATTAGTTCTATTTTATTATGTTATTTCGATATTCTATATACTTAATTATTCTTATCCACTTGATCTGACATGGGCCCAGAAAGGTCAATTAACATCTCCCACTAGTGTTTTTATGTCTCTTTCTACTTCTATCACCTGTAATTTATGCTTTATGAATGTTTGGTGCATCGGTGTTCATAACTGTAATATGTCCATTGTGCACACTTCTGCACTGTTAGATTTTCCTTTTTTTTGTTTTTTAAATGCTATTTGGCTGAAGTTCCTGCTTTATTTTTGTTGGTATTTTCTGGTATACCCTAATATGTCCATTGTGCACACTTCTGCACTGTTAGATTTTCCTTTTTTTTTTTTTTTAAATGCTATTTGGCTGAAGTTCCTGCTTTATTTTTGTTGGTATTTTCTGGTATACCCTTTAAATTCTTTTATTTTCAGCCTTATTGAGCTACTTTGTTTTAGGTGAGTCTGTGCCATAGAGCTTAGAATTGGGTTCACTTTGTAATATATCCTGGGAAAGATTTTCTCTTGAAAGGTAGGTGAAGCCTTTTAATAGTTGATTCACTAACATAAAAGCTATGTTTTGTCTTCTTTCCATCATATTATTTGTACTGCATTTCCTTGTGATTTTCAAAACAGTCTTTCATTATAAATTGCTCTTTTGCTATTTGTATGTAGTTTTTCTGCTATTAAAGTTTTGTGTGTGTGTGTGTTTTAATTGTTGCCTTCATAATAATAAATTTATATTAGACCCTTAGTCATATGCTTCTTTTGACTACATCTCTAAGTTCCCAACTATAAATAATAATTAAGAACTAGAATATTATTTCTTCCTTTTCCCTCTCCTCCCTCTTCTCCCTTACCTGATTTTAGTCACTAATGGTGTTTATTTTTAATAAAATAAATAAGATTGTGAGTTTTTAAAATTTCTGACCCCCTTTCTCCCTTGCCTGTCCAATTTTTGTTAATTATATTATTTTTACATAATCAAGGCATATAACAAGTATCTTTTATTCTGACACCTCACTCCCCATCTTTGATTTCATGTAGGTTCTACATGCAAATACATTCAATACTTATTTTCAGTCGTTTTGCCAGTGTTTACCCAGTTATTCCTTAGTTGGCCCAAATCTATTCTCTAGTAATTCTCTTAAGAAGGATTCAGTGGCACAGGATTCTTTGGGCTCTTGCATGGTAAAAAACTGCTAATAGGTTTTATATATTAAATAAAGTTTGGGTGGTTAAAGAATCTTTGGCTCCCATCTTTTACCTCGGGTATTTTATAGGTGTTGCTCTACAGCCTTCTGGTGTTAAATGTTGATAAAAAGAAACATGAGACCAGTATTTTGCTCTTCAGGGAATTTTTATTTATGTGTTTATTTCTCCTGCCAGCTGTAGCAGTGGCAGCGTCTCGTTCTCCCTTCATTTTTCTCCTCCTCTTCTTCCTTCATCTTTTAAAATCCAAGTATAAGTCTTAGAGTTGACCATACAACGTCGATTTTCCTGGTTTGCTGGGTGTCTATTGACAATGTCACACTTTACAGGAGCCCTATGATCCTGGAAAAGAGGAAAGGTTAAAGAAACCCCCCACCCTTTTGTGCTCTGGGAAACTGCTTACTACAAAAACCAGCCCTCCATATGTGACTCATGGTGCCTCCTTGTTTACTTATGACAAGGACACACAGCCTCTCTAAATGCCCATTCTTCACCTCATAAATGATTGGTTTAACTGTGTTTCCCCCCCCACTGACCAATCACAACAAAATGCTTGCTTCTAAACTCTGGTTGATTTTCTCTCCTTCCCTAGGGATCTGCACTCTGGCCCAGTCTCTGCCTACACCAGCACACTTCCCGCTGGAAAGGCCCCGCCGAGAGCCGGCTGACCTCAGGGGAGAAGATCCTCTGACCTATTGCTTGATCGTGTATATTTCTCCTGCTCCTATTCCATTCTGGGCACACTCTTGCCTCCATCCTTGTCACTGCTTGTAAAAATTTGTGTGGTTCCCATTTACATTCAAATCCCCAAATTCTCTGGTATTCATTTACTATCCTCCGGGATTAAACATAGATGGGGATGAGGTATGGAGAAAGTAGAGTGAAGGACCCAGGTCCTCTTTGATGGGATCCATCATCTCCAGCTTTCTTTTGCACCCTCCACCTCTTCTTCAGCACTCCTCCATTTCATGAAAACATTACCTCCCCTCAGTGGCGGGAAGACTGAATCTGACTGATCCCTTATTCTTAGTTTTTTTGTCTTGAGCCTAAAATAAGGCTTTTGAAAGTCAAAACCTTCTCTTCTTCTTTTTTTTTTTTTCTCTCCAGCTTTACTGTACCATTCTCCCTTGAGGTAATCAACACTGAATGTGGAGCAAGGAGGTCGGGGACAGGAATGACAGAGGAAAGAACAGAGTAGTGTCCTGCATGGATATGAGCTTTGTTCATTAACACAACAGAAGAGCCACGAGTTATCCACAGTCTCCTCAGTTCTTCCTCTTCCTCCAAGGCCCCCAAATCTGCAGGATGTCTCCAGTCCCTGGACAGAGCCCAGCAACGTTCTCGAACACCTCAGATTCAAGTCGTAATAATATGTAATAAGGTGCTGGGTTAACCTATCCCAGTCCTCTTGGATGGTAAAAGATGGTAATCTTTTACAGAAACATTTGACTATACAGTGCCCAATTATGTCTCTTCCCTCCATCATATAAATTTTTTTTCAAATACCCATCATACAGTTTACTGCCCACTCAGTTTTCTATGTTAATAACTTTAATTTTCAACACAGAATTATAAGAGTTCTCTTCCTTTTATAATGGAATATATTTTCACCTCTCCAAACCTCTGTTTCTTTATCCATAAAATAGAAACTGTTGTATCTTCTTTGCAGGTGTCATATCTATGACCCTATCATGGGACTATGCTAAGATTGGAGATCTGATCCTATTGTGTACATCAGAAATGACCATATTAATACCAATTATAATTAAATGTTTACAATATTCAGTAATTCCCATGATTATAAAAATAGTAATGAACAGACCTGAAGAAGCCTCTGAAAATACAAACAGAAACACTGGGAATGACAGTTTTCCCAAGGCCCCTCAGGGGCTGCCCTTCTTTTTCTGGGGCTGTATATACGTTCAGGAACTACATATTCCTGGGGTTTTGGCTCAGATGGGTGTTCATCTAGTTCCAATTTGCCACTCAGTTGTCAATATAATAATATGATCAGGTTCAACTGGCTATGGAGTTGGGGCTATGGTGTTTATATCCAGCAAGCAAAACTACAGATGACTGTTCCCTCAGTGGACAGCATAATGGGTAGGACCCGTATTGTGCTATCCCAGCTGTTTTGACTGGCCTGCCCCCTAAAGTCTAATCCACATTGGGGAATTCCCTAGCCTCCTCCTCAGAGGGAGGTCTGCTTCTTCTTGACCTGGCTCTTGTTTTTGCATCTAATCTCCAGAAGGGGCAGTTGGCGGTGGAGTCATCTTGTGTGGCTTGTATAAGTTTATTTTCAGCAGGAGCTGGGGAGAGGAGAGGGAAGCCTGGAATCCAACATGAAGTTTCTTTCTGATCCTCAGCGAGTGGGCATCTGGTTACCTCCATGGCCTTCTGATGTCCATCGCTGTGGCAGATCACTGTGACTCATTCAGCCCAACTGGCTGACAGAGCCATCTGTTGTCAAGAAACCCAATTCAGAAATGTCCAGTCAGGGAGCAAAACAAAACACATCTCTGAATCATAGGACAAAAGGAGAGCTACAGTCATCTGCTGTTATTTTTTTCTTTAAATAAGGTTTTCCCTTCAAGCAGGTGGAAGGATGCACCTTACAGGGCCTCTGTGATTGGCTCTCAGCCAGTCTTCTGCATTTTTCACAGCTGGCATCAGGATAAAGTAATTTTTTTTTACTGAATTGACCCCTATTACTTTCATTTTCACCAGCTCGCCACCAATTGATGAGATACGATTTAATACAATGCAATTAACGTTACAGCATCTTTTATAGCAAAGCATTAGAAAATGAACTAAAACCTAAGTGCCAACTAGTGGGGGTCGGGAAACGGGAATAAGAAATGTAGAAGACAACATAAACCCAAGAGAAAAGTGGGCACTAAGAAATATGGAAATAATTTATGCTGCCTATGCTAAAAGAGAAAGGGATTATGAAAAACAAGATAGGCAACACATGGTTAATAATTACTTCACTAAGATGCTTCTAAAAATATAAGAAACCTTCTCAAAAGAGGTGACCTGTAAGTTGGTCCTTGAGGAGGAATATGGGAATGAAGACACTAAGCTGGTTTGGAAAAAGGGGATATTTCCAGCAGAGGGAAAATGTGAACAGGAGCAGAAAGCTGGGGAAAAGCATTCATGCCCCTCGTGATCTGATGCCTGCCTGCACCTCACTGTCATTTTTCTACCACCTGAGGTATTTATTCATTCATTTATTTTTATATCAAACTTTGGACATAAAGTTGGACTTAATGAATTTTCTTTTTATTCTGAGGATCCATTTCCTCCATTATGCATGTTAGTGCTTAAATTGTACCAGGTTTTAGACATTGGCAGCCCCTTTAAGCTGGCTTTTGTGTCAATTTGACATGGCTCCAACATTTTCTGAGTACTTTCTTACCTTTTTAAACAACTCATTTTGTAAAATTTTAGCTGTATCTCTGCAATTAACCTTTCCTCTAAGGAGCCCTGGTACCTTTTAGTGGAGAATGGTGTTTAGGAGCCAATATCTGAGTACTAGTGGTGCTCATTGCTCCTAGCATTTCATTTCTAGCTTCTAGATTTCACTTCATTTCTAGCTTCTAGACTTTCTCAGTGTTCAAAACTAGGAAAAACAACCAAACCAAAAGTGCACACACATGTGCATATGTTTATTTCTATATCTACTTATTCATATGTTAAAAACAATAAAAATTTACCTGATAATTCCAATTCCAGCCCCCCGTATTTATCCTAGCTATCCACCCTTCCATGGTCATAATTCCCTTCTCCAACAGAGAAAAAACTGGCACCCATTATTATCAATATATTTATTTATTTGCTCAATCACAAAATACACAGTGATTTCAAAATTCTTTGAAATCAATCCATTGTGAAAACCAATCCTACTGAGTAGAATTCAATATTTTTTTTGAGTAAAATTTATATACAGTAAAATGTACAAATCTTTTTTTTTTTTTTTTTTTTTTTTTTTTTTTTTT